>NW_024609099.1:75000-107654 GCF_018296145.1 Oncorhynchus tshawytscha
TGTCTGCGTTCCGATTCTCTACCCTTCACTCCTCCTCATGCATTTAAAAGCATTGGATTGGTTCAGGCTTTGCTGGAGGGAGCTTTCACCATACTCCTCACACCAGTCCAGTCTTTTAAATCCACGAGGGGGAGAGTACGAGGTTCTCGGGAGAAGGGTAGCGAATCAGAATGTTGTCAGAAAAAAGAGAACATGGTAGATCTGGAGACCCCTGGTGGCCAGACTAGAGAACAACATGGTAGAGCTGGAGACCCCTGGTGGTCAAACCAGAGAACATGGTAGATCTGGAGACCCCTGGTGGCCAGACCAGAGAACAACATGGTAGAGCTGGAGACCCCTGGTGGTCAAAAAAGAGAACATGGTAGATCTGGAGCGCTGCAGACCCCTGGTGGTCAGACCAGAGAACAACAGGCAGGGAGAGCTGGAGACCCCTGGTGGTCAGACCAGAGAACAACAGGCAGGGAGCGCTGCAGACCCCTGGTGGTCAGACCAGAGAACAACAGGCAGGGAGAGCTGCAGACCCCTGGTGATCAGACCAGAGAACAACAGGCAGGGAGCGCTGCAGACCCCTGGTGGTCAGACCAGAGAACAACAGGCAGGGAGAGCTGCAGACCCCTGGTGGTCAGACCAGAGAACAACAGGCAGGGAGAGCTGCAGACCCCTGGTGGTCAGACCAGAGAACAACTGGCAGGGAGAGCTGCAGACCCCTGGTGGTCAGACCAGAGAACAACAGGCAGGGAGAGCTGCAGACCCCTGGTGGTCAGAGGCCCCTGGTGGTCAGACCAGAGAACAACAGGCAGGGAGAGCTGCAGACCCCTGGTGGTCAGACCAGAGAACAACAGGCAGGGAGAGCTGCAGACCCCTGCTGGTCAGACCAGAGAACAACAGGCAGGGAGAGCTGCAGACCCCTGCTGGTGGTCAGACCAGAGAACAACAGGCAGGGAGCGCTGCAGACCCCTGGTGGTCAGACCAGAGAACAACAGGCAGGGAGAGCTGCAGACCCCTGCTGGTCAGACCAGAGAACAACAGGCAGGGAGAGCTGCAGACCCTGCTGGTGGTCAGACCAGAGAACAACAGGCAGGGTCAGACCAGAGAACAACAGGCAGAGCTGCAGACCCCTGGTGGTCAGACCAGAGAACAACAGGCAGGGAGCGCTGCAGACCCCTGGTGGTCAGACCAGAGAACAACAGGCAGGGAGCGCTGCAGACCCCTGGTGGTCAGACCAGAGAACAACAGGCAGGGAGAGCTGGAGACCCCTGCTGGTCAGACCAGAGAACAACAGGCAGGGAGAGCTGCAGACCCCTGGTGGTCAGACCAGAGAACAACAGGCAGGGAGAGCTGGAGACCCCTGGTGGTCAGACCAGAGAACAACAGGCAGGGAACAGGTGGTCAGAACCAGAGAACAACAGGCAGGGAGCGCTGCAGACCCCTGGTGGTCAGACCAGAGAACAACAGGCAGGGAGACAGACCCCTGGTGGTCAGACCAGAGAACAACAGGCAGGGAGAGCTGCAGACCCCTGGTGGTCAGACCAGAGAACAACAGGCAGGGAGAGCTGCAGACCCCTGGTGGTCAGACCAGAGAACAACAGGCAGAGGAGCGCTGCAGACCCCTGGTGGTCAGACCAGAGAACAACAGGCAGGGAGAGCTGCAGACCCCTGGTGGTCAGACCAGAGAACAACAGGCAGGGAGCTGCAGACCCCTGGTGGTCAGACCAGAGAACAACAGGCAGGGAGAGCTGGAGACCCCTGGTGGTCAGACCAGAGAACAACAGGCAGGGAGAGCTGCAGACCCCTGGTGGTCAGACCAGAGAACAACAGGCAGGGAGAGCTGAGACCCCTGGTGGTCAGACCAGAGAACAACAGGCAGGGAGGGCTGGAGACCCCTGCTGGTCAGACCAGAGAACAACATGGTAGAGCTGGAGACCCTGGTGGTCAAACCAGAGAACATGGTAGATCTGGAGACCCCTGGTGGCCAGACCAGAGAACAACATGGTAGAGCTGGAGACCCCTGGTGGTCAAAAAGAGAACATGGTAGATCTGGAGCGCTGCAGACCCCTGGTGGTCAGACCAGAGAACAACAGGCAGGGAGAGCTGAGACCCTGGTGGTCAGACCAGAGAACAACAGGCAGGGAGCGCTGCAGAACCCTGGTGGTCAGACCAGAGAACAACAGGCAGGGAGAGCTGCAGACCCCTGGTGGTCAGACCAGAGAACAACAGGCAGGGAGAGCTGCAGACCCCTGGTGGTCAGACCAGAGAACAACAGGCAGGGAGAGCTGCAGACCCCTGGTGGTCAGACCAGAGAACAACAGGCAGGGAGAGCTGCAGACCCCTGGTGGTCAGACCAGAGAACAACAGGCAGGGAACAGACCCCTGGTGGTCAGACCAGAGAACAACAGGCAGGGAGAGCTGCAGACCCCTGGTGGTCAGACCAGAGAACAACAGGCAGGGAGAGCTGCAGACCCCTGGTGGTCAGACCAGAGAACAACAGGCAGGGAGAGCTGCAGACCCCTGCTGGTCAGACCAGAGAACAACAGGCAGGGAGAGCTGCAGACCCCTGGTGGTCAGACCAGAGAACAACAGGCAGGAGAGCTGCAGACCCTGGTGGTCAGACCAGAGAACAACAGGCAGGGAGAGCTGCAGACCCCTGGTGGTCAGACCAGAGAACAACAGGCAGGGAGAGCTGCAGACCCCTGGTGGTCAGACCAGAGAACAACAGGCAGGGAGAGCTGGAGACCCCTGGTGGTCAGACCAGAGAACAACAGGCAGGGAGAGCTGCAGACCCCTGGTGGTCAAACCAGAGAACATGGTAGAGAGACCCCTGGTGGCCAGACCAGGAACAACAGGGGAGAGCTGCAGACCCCTGGTGGTCAGACCAGAGAACAACAGGCAGGGAGAGCTGCAGACCCCTGGTGGTCAGACCAGAGAACAACAGGCAGGGAGAGCTGCAGACCCCTGGTGGTCAGACCAGAGAACAACAGGCAGGGAGAGCTGCAGACCCCTGGTGGTCAGACCAGAGAACAACAGGCAGGGAGAGCTGCAGACCCCTGGTGGTCAGACCCCTGGTGGTCAGACCAGAGAACAACAGGCAGAGAGCTGCAGACCCCTGGTGCAGACCCCTGGTGGTCAGACCAGAGAACAACCTGGTGGTCAGACCAGAGAACAACAGGCAGGGAGAGCTGCAGACCCCTGGTGGTCAGACCAGAGAACAACAGGCAGGGAGAGCTGCAGACCCCTGGTGGTCAGACCAGAGAACAACAGGCAGGGAGAGCTGCAGCTGGTGGTCAGACCAGAGAACAACAGGCAGGGAGAGCTGCAGACCCCTGGTGGTCAGACCAGAGAACAACAGGCAGGGAGAGCTGCAGACCCCTGGTGGTCAGACCAGAGAACAACAGGCAGGGAGAGCTGCAGACCCCTGGTGGTCAGACCAGAGAACAACAGGCAGGGAGAGCTGCAGACCCCTGGTGGTCAGACCAGAGAACAACAGGCAGGGAGAGCTGCAGACCCCTGGTGGTCAGACCAGAGAACAACAGGCAGGGAGAGCTGCAGACCCCTGGTGGTCAGACCAGAGAACAACAGGCAGGGAGAGCTGGAGACCCCTGGTGGTCAGACCAGAGAACAACAGGCAGGGAGAGCTGCAGACCCCTGGTGGTCAGACCAGAGAACAACAGGCAGGGAGAGCTGGAGACCCCTGGTGGTCAGACCAGAGAACAACAGGCATGGGAGAGCTGCAGACCCCTGGTGGTCAGACCAGAGAACAACAGTCAGGGAGAGCTGCAGACCCCTGGTGGTGGTGAGTAAAGTAGATATGCATTTTTCCACAAATAGAAAAAAAAGGAGTGTTAGCGGTGTTTACCCTCCACTACACCTCTGCCTCCTCAATAGTCTCTAGGAGTGTTTACCCTCCACTACACCTCTGCCTCCTCAATAGTCTCTAGGAGTGTTTACCCTCCACTACACCTCTGCCTCCTCAATAGTCTCTAGGAGTGTTTACCCTCCACTACACCTCTGCCTCCTCAATAGTCTCTAGGAGTGTTTACCCTCCACTACACCTCTGCCTCCTCAATAGTCTCTAGGAGTGTTTACCCTCCACTACACCTCTGCTCCTCAATAGTCTCTAGGAGTGTTTACCCTCCACTACACCTCTGCCTCCTCAATAGTCTCTAGGAGTGTTTACCCTCCACTACACCTCTGCCTCCTCAATAGTCTCTAGGAGTGTTTACCCTCCACTACACCTCTGCCTCCTCAATAGTCTCTAGGAGTGTTTACCCTCCACTACACCGCTGCCTCCTCAATAGTCTCTAGGAGTGTTTACCCTCCACTACACCTCTGCCTCCTCAATAGTCTCTAGGAGTGTTTACCCTCCACTACACCTCTGCCTCCTCAATAGTCTCTAGGAGTGTTTACCCTCCACTACACCTCTGCCTCCTCAATAGTCTCTAGGAGTGTTTACCCTCCACTACACCTCTGCCTCCTCAATAGTCTCTAGGAGTGTTTACCCTCCACTACACCTCTGCCTCCTCAATAGTCTCTAGGAGTGTTTACCCTCCACTACACCTCTGCCTCCTCAATAGTCTCTAGGAGTGTTTACCCTCCACTACACCTCTGCCTCCTCAATAGTCTCTAGGAGTGTGTGCACGTGTGTGTGTGTGTGTGTGTGTACCTGTGTACGTCGATGGTCTCCAGCAGGCGGAAGGCGACCCAGGCCCATAGCAACGTCACGTGGTTACAGAACACCATGATGCCGATGAAGAACCCAGACCCAAGGATCACTGTCTCAGCTGGGTGGGCGTACTCTGCCTGCATGCCAAATGGAGCCTACAGAGACAGGGGGGAGAGACAGACAGACATCGGTTATAGCAAGTTTATTTGACATTTTAGTCCGTTAGCAGACACTCTCATCCAGAGCAATGAGGGTTAAATGCCTTGCTCAAGGGCACATCGGCATTTGTGTGTATTCGTGCCTGTGTGTGTTCGTGCCTGACTGTCTAGTGTGTGTTCGTGCCTGCCTGTCTAGCGTGTGTGTGTGTGTGTACTCACAGTGAACTCGTGGTGCACTTTGTGGATGTGCTTGTAGATACTGCGGTGATGTAGCAGGCGATGGAGGAAATAGTGCCAGGTGTCCTCTATCACAGCACAGCCTAGACACTGAGCTAACAGGTAGGGCCTGGGGAGGGAGAGAGAGACAGAACAGCCTAGACACTGAGTTAACAGGTAGGGCCTGGGGAGGGAGAGAGAGACAGAACAGCCTAGACACTGAGCTAACAGGTAGGGCCTGGGGAGGAGAGATAGACAGAACAGCCTAGACACTGAGCTAACAGGTAGGGCCTGGGGAGGGAGATAGACAGAACAGCCTAGACACTGAGCTAACAGGTAGGGCCTGGGGAGGGAGAGAGAGACAGAACAGCCTAGACACTGAGTTAACAGGTAGGGCCTGGGGAGGGAGAGATAGACAGAACAGCCTAGACACTGAGTTAACAGGTAGGGCCTGGGGAGGGAGAGATAGACAGAACAGCCTAGACACTGAGTTAACAGGTAGGGCCTGGGGAGGGAGAGATAGACAGAACAGCCTAGACACTGAGTTAACAGGTAGGGCCTGGGGAGGGAGAGAGAGACAGAACAGCCTAGACACTGAGTTAACAGGTAGGGCCTGGGGAGGGAGAGATAGACAGAACAGCCTAGACACTGAGCTAACAGGTAGGGCCTGGGGAGGGAGAGAGAGACAGAACAGCCTAGACACTGAGCTAACAGGTAGGGCCTGGGGAGAGAGATATAGACAGAACAGCCTAGACACTGAGCTAACAGGTAGGGCCTGGGGGAGGAGAGAGAGACAGAACAGCCTAGACACTGAGTTAACAGGTAGGGCCTGGGGAGGGAGATAGACAGAACAGCCTAGACACTGAGTTAACAGGTAGGGCCTGGGGAGGGAGAGAGAGACAGAACAGCCTAGACACTGAGTTAACAGGTAGGGCCTGGGGAGGGAGAGATAGACAGAACAGCCTAGACACTGAGTTAACAGGTAGGGCCTGGGGAGGGAGAGATAGACAGAACAGCCTAGACACTGAGCTAACAGGTAGGGCCTGGGGGAGAGAGGACAGAACAGCCTAGACACTGAGCTAACAGGTAGGGCCTAGACAGAACAGCCTAGACACTGAGCTAACAGGTAGGGCCTGGGGAGGGAGAGATAGACAGAACAGCCTAGACACTGAGTTAACAGGTAGGGCCTGGGGAGGAGAGAGAGACAGAACAGCCTAGACACTGAGCTAACAGGTAGGGCCTGGGGAGGAGACATAGACAGAACAGCCTAGACACTGAGCTAACAGGTAGGGCCTGGGGAGGGAGAGAGAGACAGAACAGCCTAGACACTGAGTTAACAGGTAGGGCCTGGGGAGGGAGAGATAGACAGAACAGCCTAGACACTGAGCTAACAGGTAGGGCCTGGGGAGGGAGAGATAGACTTGTGTGCCTACCTCTGCGTTTGTGTGTGTGTGTGTTGGGTCGTACCATCGTGGCATGCTGTCCCAGTCGTAGGGGAGGTTGTGTGTGTGTGTGTGTGTGTGTGTGTGTGTGTTGGGTCGTACCATCGTGGCATGCTGTCCCAGTCGTAGGGGAGGTTGTGTGTGTGTGTTGGTGGGTCGTACCATCGTGGCATGCTGTCCCAGTCGTAGGGGGGTTGTGTGTGTGTTGGGTCGTACCATCGTGGCATGCTGTCCCAGTCGTAGGGGAGGTTGTGTGTGTGTTGGGTCGTACCATCGTGGCATGCTGTCCCAGTCGTAGGGGAGGTTGTGTGTGTGTTGGGTCGTACCATCGTGGCATGCTGTCCCAGTCGTAGGGGATGCTGAAGAACTCAGTGAAGTGGTACGTTCCACAGATCATGGGCAGCTGGATACAGAAGTGGTTGAACAGCAGCATCTTGAAACACCTCCACTGTTTCTCCCACGTCTCTGGCTTGTCCTACACACACAGTATACACACACACACACACACACACACACAGGGACACACAAACTTCACACTTCTTCATCTAACACTCTAACACTAACACACCCCCACCACCCAGTTAGGAGCTAACACCCCCCTGCAGCATCAAACACCCCCTTACCTGTTGGATCTAACACCGATGGCCAAGCTTGGTTGTCTGACCTGTTGGATCTAACACCCCCCTACCTGTTGGATCTAAACCCCCTATACCTGTTGATCTAACACCCCATTACCTGTTTTCTGGAACACCCCCTTACCTGTTGTATCTAACACCCCCTACCTGTTGTATCTAACACCCCCTTACCTGTTGTATCTAACACCCCCCTACCTGTTGGATCTAACACCCCCTTACCTGTTGTATCTAACACCCCCCCTACCTGTTGGATCTAACACCCCCCTACCTGTTGGATCTAACACCCCCCTTACCTGTTGGATCTAACACCCCCTTACCTGTTGGATCTAACACCCCCTTACCTGTTGGATCTAACACCCCCCCCCCTTACCTGTTGGATCTAACACCCCCCTTACCTGTTGGATCTAACACCCTCCCTACCCGTTGGATCTAACACCCCCCTTACCTGTTGTATCTAACACCCCCCCCCACCACCTGTTGTATCTAACACCCCCTTACCTGTTGGATCTAACACATCCTTCACCACCTGTTGGATCTAACACCCTCCCCCCCTAACACCCTAACACCCCCTTACCTGTTGTATCTAACACCCCCTTACCTGTTGGATCTAACACCCTCCACAACCTGTTGGATCTAACACCCTCCACAACCTGTTGGATCTAACACCCTCCCACAACCTGTTGGATCTAACACCCTCCACAACCTGTTGGATCTAACACCCTCCCTACCCTGTTGGATCTAACACCCCTTACCTGTTGGATCTAACACCCCCACTTACCTGTTGTATATAACAACCTGTTGGATCTAACACCCCCCACCTGTTGATCTAACACCCTCCCTACCTGTTGGATCTAACACCCCCCCCTTACCTGTTGTATCTAACACCCCCTTACCTGTTGGATCTAACATCCCCCCTTACCTGTTGGATCTAACACCCTCCACAACCTGTTGGATCTAACACCCTCCACAACCTGTTGGATCTAACACCCTCCACAACCTGTTGGATCTAACACCCTCCACAACCTGTTGGATCTAACACCCTCCACCCCCCAACCTGTTGTATCTAACACCCCCTTACCTGTTGGATCTAACACCCTCCACAACCTGTTGTATCTAACAACCCCCTTACCTGTTGGATCTAACACCCTCCACAACCTGTTGGATCTAACACCCTGTTGGATCTACCTGTTGGATCTAACACCCTCCACAACCTGTTGGATCTAACACCCTCCCCTACCTTTTGGATCTAACACCCTGTTGGATCTACCTGTTGGATCTTGTACTTCTGCATGAAGGGAAGGAACTGAAACAGGAAACCAGGTAGACAAAACAGGAAGTAGATGGCCTCGTGGACGATGAGAGAACCCCAGGTGGCGATCTGGAATTTAGTGTAGTTCTCATTCACATACCTGGTGGACAGAGATCAACAGACATCAATCAATGAATCAAAGAGTCTAAGAACATGTCCATCTGTCTGCCTGGAACGTTGTGTAGTCAGCTCGTCAACCAGTCACTGCCTGGAACATTGTGTAGTCAGCTCAACCAGTCACTGCCTGGAACAGTCATTCAACCAGTCACTGCCTGGAGCGTTGTGTAGTCAGTCAACCAGTCACTGCCTGGAACGTTGTGTAGTCAGCTCGTCAACCAGTCACTGCCTGGAGCGTTGTGTAGTCAGCCGTCAACCAGTCACTGCCTGGAACGTTGTGTAGTCAGCTGTCAACCAGTCACTGCCTGGGCTAGTCAGGTCAACCAGTCATTCAATCAGCCAGTCAGTCATTATAGTAGTATTACCCCCTGGCGTGCTGAGTAGCTGCAGGTAGTAGTGTAGTAGGAAGTAGTAGTAGTAATAGTAGTAGTAGTATTAGGAGTAGTATTATAGGTGTAGCAGTATAGCAGCAGTATAGTGGCAGTAGTATTAATTAGTAGTAGTATTATAGGTGTAGCTGTATAGCAGCAGTATAGTGGCAGTAGTATTATATTAGTAGTAGTATTATAGGTGTAGCTGTATAGCAGCAGTATAGTGGCAGTAGTATTATATTAGTAGTAGTATTATAGGTGTAGCTGTATAGCAGCAGTATAGTGGCAGTAGTATTATATTAGTAGTAGTATTATAGGTGTAGCTGGATAGCAGCAGTATAGTGGTAGTAGTATTATATTAGCAGTAGTATTATAGGCGTAGCTGTATAGCAGCAGTATAGTGGCAGTAGTATTATATTAGTAGTAGTATTATAGGTGTAGCTGTATAGCAGCAGTGTAGTGGAAGTAATAGTATAGTAGTAGTAGTATTCTAGTTGCAGCATCGTAGTAGTATAGGAGTGTATTAGTAGTAGCAGTAGTAGTAGTAGTAGTATATTAGTAGTAATAGTATAGTAGTGTTATAGTAGTACAGTAGTTTAGTAGTAGTAGTATATTAGTAGTACTAAAGCAATAGTACACTAATAGTATAGAAGTTTAGCAGCAGTACAGTAGTAGTAGTAGTATAGTAGCAGTATATTAGTAGTATAGTAATAGTATAGCAATATTACCCCCAGGCGTATTGTAGTGAAGGCTGAAGAGGGTTGTCAGGTAAAACAGCATCAACATATTCCACGGCCAGGAAGGCAGAGGACAAGATGGTGGCCGTACTGTTCACCTCCATTCTGATTGGCTGGTGGGGATGGGCTGGGAGGAGATAAGAACACTGAGAACACGCACACACACACACACACACACACACACACACACACACACACACACACAAACAAACATTAATTGCACAAAATAAATAAGATGGAAAAAGACCTGGATTGAAATATACAGGGAAAACCCCTAGACTAACCAGGACATATATACAGGGAAAACCTCTAGACTAACCAGGACATATATACAGGGAAAACCTCTAGACTAACCAGGACATATATACAGGGAAAACCTCTAGACTAACCAGGACATATATACAGGGAAAACCTCTAGATAACAGACAATATACAGGGAAAACCTCTAGACTAACCAGGACATATATACAGGGAAAACCTCTAGACTAACCAGGACATATATACAGAAATATACAGGGAAAACCGCTGGACTAACCAGGACATATATACAGAAATATACAGGGAAAACCGCTGGACTAACCAGGACATATATACAGGGAAAACCTCTAGACTAACCAGGACATATATACAGAAATATACAGGGAAACCGCTGGACTAACCAGGACATATATACAGAAATATACAGGGAAAACCGCTGGACTAACCAGGACATATATACAGAAATATACAGGGAAAACCGCTGGACTAACCAGGACATATATACAGAAATATACAGGGAAAACCGCTGGACTAACCAGGACATATATACAGACATATACAGGGATAACCCCTAGACTAACCAGGACATATATACAGAAATATACAGGGAAAACCGCTGGACTAACCAGGACATATATACAGAAATATACAGGGAAAACCTCTATACTAACCAGGACATATATACAGGGAAAACCCCTAGACTAACCAGGACATATACAGGGAAAACCTCTAGACTAACCAGGACATATATACAGGGAAAACCTCTAGACTAACCAGGACATATATACAGGGAAAACCCCTAGACTAACCAGGACATATACAGGGAAAACCCCTAGACTAACCAGGACATATATACAGGGAAAACCTCTAGACTAACCAGGACATATATACAGGGAAAACCTCTAGACTAACCAGGACATATATACAGACATATACAGGGAAAACCTCTGGACTAACCAGGACATATATACAGGGAAAACCCCTAGACTAACCAGGACATATATACAGGGAAAACCCCTAGACTAACCAGGACATATATACAGGGAAAACCCCTAGACTAACCAGGACATATATACAGGGAAAACCTCTAGACTAACCAGGACATATATACAGGGAAAACCCCTAGACTAACCAGGACATATCTACAGACATATACAGGGAAAACCTCTAGACTAACCAGGACATATATACAGGGAAAACCCCTAGACTAACCAGGACATATATACAGGGAAAACCTCTAGACTAACCAGGACATATCTACAGACATATACAGGGAAAACCTCTAGACTAACCAGGACATATATACAGGGAAAACCCCTAGACTAACCAGGACATATATACAGGGAAAACCTCTGGACTAACCAGGACATATATACAGGGAAAACCCCTAGACTAACCAGGACATATAGTTCCAGTCAACAGTTTGGACACCTACTCATTCAAGGGTTTTTCTTTGTTTTTACTATTTTCTACATTGTCGAATAGTGAAGACATCAAAACTATGAACACATATGGAATCATGTAGTAAATATATTTTATATTTGAGATTCTTCAAAGTAACCACCCTTTGCCTTGATGACAGCTAGAATGCTTTTCCAACCGCCTTGAAGGAGTTCCCACATATGCTGAGCACTTGCCGTCTGTTTTTCCTTCACTCTGCGGTCCAACTCATCCTAAACCATCTCATTTGGGTTGAGGTTGGGTGATTGTGGAGGCCAGGTCATCTGATGCTCTCCATCACAAATAGCCCTGACACAGCCTGGAGGTGTGTTGGGTCATTGTCCTGTTGAAAAACAAATGGTAGTCCGACTAAGCGCAAACCAGATGGGACGGCGTATCGCTGCAGAATGATGTGGTATCCTTGCTGGTTAAGTGTGCCTTGAATTCTAAATAAATCACAGACAGTGTCACCAGCAAAGCACCCCCACACCATCACACCTCCTCCTCCATGCTTCACGGTGGGAACCACACAGGCAGAGATCATCCGTTCACCTACTCTGCGTCTCACAAAGACATGGCGGTTGGAACCATTGGACTCATCAGACCAAAGGACAGACTTCCACTGGTCTATTGTCCACTGCTTGTGTTTCTTGGCCCAAGCAATTCTCTTCTTATTATTGGTGTCCTTTAGTAGTGGTTTCTTTGCAGCAATTCAACCATGAAGGCCTGGTTCACACAGTCTCCTCTGAACAGTTGATGTTGAGATGTGTCTGTTACTTGAACTCTGTGAAGCATTTATTTGGGCTGCAATCTGAGGCTGGTAACTCTAATGAACTTATCCTCTGCAGCAGAGGTAACTCTGGGTCTTCCATTCCTGTGGCGGTCCTCATGAGAACCAGTTAACTCTAATGAACGTGTCCTCTGCAGCAGAGGTAACTCTGGGTCTTCCCTTCCTGTGGCGGTCCTCATGAGAGCCAGTTTCATCATAGCACTTGAAGAAACTTTTAGTTCTTGAAATGTTCCGCATTGACTGACCTTCATGTCTTAAAGTGATGATGGACTGTCATTTATCTTTGCTTATTTGAGCTGTTCTTGCCATAATAAGGACTTAGCCCTATTTGGTAAAATACTATCTTCTGTATACCACCCCTACCTTGTCACAACACAACCGATTGGCTCAAAAGCATTAAGAATTAAAGAAATACCACAAATGAACTTGTAACAAGGCACACCTGTTAATTGAAATGCATTCCAGGTGACTACCTCATGAAGCTGGTTGGGAGAATGCCAAGAGTGTGCAAAGCTGTCATCAAGGCAAAGGGTGACTACTTTGAAGAATCTCAAATATAAAATATATTTTTTTAACAATAAAGAGAAGGGATTTTATAACATACTGCAAAAAATGACAAGAAATAAAAAAAGATAATAGATGAAAACAACAATTATCCAGGGAAAGGGGTTAATATGTACAAATGAAATATGATTATTACTGTGTACAGATTGACATTGAGAAAGCCTATATCAGTGATCACCAGTATGGAATATGACTGAGTGTTGAGATCCATATTGAACCAGACCCATTATTATGTTATCGAGCCGTTACAGACTCAACACTTCTTACGTCCAATAACAGTCTGATGAACTGGATCATGCGAATTATTAGAGTGAAAAAATGTCCGTAAAAAAGGTTTTTACAATCCTCACTAGGATGTTATAGAAACATTCAATTTGACGCTTTACAGGAGTGTTTAAAATAAAAATCAAACGTTATTGTTTTGTCAACTCGGTTAAATATAGACTAAAACATTACAGCTGGAAGACTTCAGTGTCCCTTTGGGAAGGCGAGCAATGTTTCATTCGTGCGTCGGTTAGATACCTAGACTTCTCTTCCCACCGAGTTTCTCTTACCGTTGTGCATTTATCTGATCGTTGGCTACTTTGTCTCGTTATTTGTCCGGTGAACAACAACTACAACATAACACCGCACCTAAACATTTATAAAGCTTTACAGCACAGTACCATATATCTGACCCATCTAACGCAACAGTCGGTATTAAGCCCTATCTGGCATTAGACCGCAAAAGTTACCTCTGCGTTAGAATATAAAACAAATGTTTCGTTTTAGAATAGATTTAAGAGCATTAATATAATATGTTAATATATTACCTTGGTGCAGCTGTGGGTCCGTCTACCTGAGTGAGAGGCTACCGTGTGGCGACTAGTACAGTATTATCAACGAGCCTGATTGGACGAGGGGAGAGGAGACTGACGTCAGGGGGCCGAGCGGGCGCTCTGATTGGCCCCGGGAATGGAGTGATGATAGTGAGACGCGGAGTTCCTAAAGCAACGACCAATCAGCGAGCAGCAGGGCTTTCATAACGTCAGAGCGTTATACAGACAAGTAGGAGGAGAGAGGATGGGGTGGTGGGTGTGGGTGTATGAGCGTGTGTGTTCTGTAACCAGCTAACTTTACAAAGAGTAACAGAGGTGTCCATTGGTCTCTCTCTCCCCCTCCAGGGAGAGCAGGGGAGATCCATATTGGACCAGTCCCATTATGTAGCACATGTTGGTTCTAACCCAGCAGTAATACACCTGACGCAGCACATATTGGTTCTAACCCAGCAGTAACCTACCTGACGCAGCACATATTGGTTCTAACCCAGCAGTAACCTACCTGACGCAGCACATATTGGTTCTAACTCAGCAGTAACCTACCTGACGCAGCACATATGGGTTCTAACCTAGCAGTAACCTACCTGACGCAGCACATATTGGTTCTAACTCAGCAGTAACCTACCTGACGCAGCACATATTGGTTCTAACCCAGCAGTAACCTACCTGACGCAGCACATATTGGTTCTAACTCAGCAGTAACCTACCTGACGCAGCACATATTGGTTCTAACCCAGCAGTAACCTACCTGACACAGCACATATGGGTTCTAACCTAGCAGTAACCTACCTGACGCAGCACATATTGGTTCTAACTCAGCAGTAACCTACCTGACGCAGCACATATTGGTTCTAACCCAGCAGTAACCTACCTGACGCAGCACATATGGGTTCTAACCCAGCAGTAACCTACCTGACGCAGCACATATTGGTTCTAACTCAGCAGTAACCTACCTGACGCAGCACATATTGGTTCTAACCCAGCAGTAACCTACCTGACGCAGCACATATTGGTTCTAACTCAGCAGTAACCTACCTGACGCAGCACATATGGGTTCTAACCTAGCAGTAACCTACCTGACGCAGCACATCTTGGTTCTAACTCAGCAGTAACCTACCTGACGCAGCACATATTGGTTCTAACCCAGCAGTAACCTACCTGACGCAGCACATATGGGTTCTAACCCAGCAGTAACCTACCTGACGCAGCACATATTGGTTCTAACCCAGCAGTAACCTGACGCAGTACATATTGGTTCTAACCCAGCAGTAACCTACCTGAAGCAGTACATATTGGTTCTAACCCAGCAGTAACCTACCTGACGCAGTACATATTGGTTCTAACCCAGCAGTAACCTACCTGACGCAGCACATATTGGTTCTAACCCAGCAGTAACCTAACTGATGGAGCACATATTGGTTCTAACCCAGCAGTAACCTACCTGACGCAGTACATATTGGTTCTAACCCAGCAGTAACCTACCTGATGCAGTACATATTGGTTCTAACCCAGCAGTAACCTACCTGATGCAGTACATATTGGTTATAACCCAGCAGTAACCTACCTGACGCAGTACATGTTGGTTCTAACCCAGCAGTAACCTACCTGATGGAGCAGATATTGGTTCTAACCCAGCAGTAACCTACCTGACGCAGTACATGTTGGTTCTAACCCAGCAGTAATACACCTGAACTAATCAAACTGTTGAATAGTGACTAGAGGTCGACCAATTATCATTTTTCAACGCCGATACCGATACGATTATTGGAGGACCAAAAAAAGACGATATCAATTAATCGGCCGATTTTGTATTTTTTTTGTGTTGTAATAATGACAATTACAACAATACTGAATGAACACTTATTTTAACTTCATATAATACATCAATAAAAATCCATTTAGCCACAAAAATGAAACATGTTCAGTTTGGTTTAAATCATGCAAAAACAGTGTTGAAGAAAGTAAAAGTGCAATATGTGCCATGTAAGAAAGCTAATGTTTAAGTTCCTTGCTCAGAACATGAGAACATATGAAAGCTGGTGGTTCAATGAAATACGGAACCGTTCGGGAATTTTATCTAACGGGTGGCATCCCTAAATCTAAATAATCCTGTTACAACCTTTAATGTTATGTCATAATTAAGTAAAATTCTGGCAAATTAGTTCGCAATGAGCCAGGCTGCCCAAACTGTTGCATATACCCTGACTCTGCATGCAATGAACGCAAGAGAAGTGACACAACTTCACCTCAAATCAAAATACATCAAATCAAATCAAATGTATTTGTCACATACACATGGTTAGCAGATGTTATTGGTCACATACACATGGTTAGCAGATGTTATTGGTCACATGGTTAGCAGATGTTATTGGTCACATGGTTAGCAGATGTTAATGGTCACATGGTTAGCAGATGTTATTGGTCACATGGTTAGCAGATGTTAATGGTCACATGGTTAGCAGATGTTATTGGTCACATGGTTAGCAGATGTTATTGGTCACATGGTTAGCAGATGTTATTGGTCACATGGTTAGCAGATGTTATTGGTCACATGGTTAGCAGATGTTATTGGTCACATGGTTAGCAGATGTTATTGGTCACATGGTTAGCAGATGTTATTGGTCACATGGTTAGCAGATGTTATTGGTCACATGGTTAGCAGATGTTAATGGTCACATGGTTAGGAGATGTTAATGGTCACATGGTTAGCAGATGTTATTGGTCACATGGTTAGGAGATGTTATTGGTCACATGGTTAGGAGATGTTATTGGTCACATGGTTAGCAGATGTTATTGGTCACATGGTTAGCAGATGTTATTGGTCACATGGTTAGCAGATGTTAATGGTCACATGGTTAGCAGATGTTATTGGTCACATGGTTAGCAGATGTTTTGGTCACATGGTTAGCAGATGTTAATGGTCACATGGTTAGCAGATGTTATTGGTCACATGGTTAGCAGATGTTAATGGTCACACGGTTAGCAGATGTTATTGGTCACATGGTTAGCAGATGTTATTGGTCACATGGTTAGCAGATGTTATTGGTCACATGGTTAGCAGATGTTATTGGTCACATGGTTAGCAGATGTTAATGGTCACATGGTTAGGAGATGTTATTGGTCACATGGTTAGCAGATGTTATTGGTCACATGGTTAGCAGATGTTATTGGTCACATGGTTAGCAGATGTTATTGGTCACATGGTTAGCAGATGTTAATGGTCACATGGTTAGCAGATGTTATTGGTCACATGGTTAGGAGATGTTATTGGTCACATGGTTAGGAGATGTTATTGGTCACATGGTTAGGAGATGTTAATGGTCACATGGTTAGCAGATGTTAATGGTCACATGGTTAGCAGATGTTAATGGTCACATGGTTAGCAGATGTTATTGGTCACATGGTTAGCAGATGTTATTGGTCACATGGTTAGCAGATGTTATTGGTCACATGGTTAGCAGATGTTATTGGTCACATGGTTAGCAGATGTTATTGGTCACATGGTTAGCAGATGTTATTGGTCACATGGTTAGCAGATGTTATTGGTCACATGGTTAGCAGATGTTATTGGTCACATGGTTAGGGGATGTTATTGGTCACATGGTTAGCAGATGTTAATGGTCACATGGTTAGCAGATGTTAATGGTCACATGGTTAGCAGATGTTATTGGTCACATGGTTAGGAGATGTTATTGGTCACATGGTTAGCAGATGTTAATGGTCACATGGTTAGCAGATGTTATTGGTCACATGGTTAGCAGATGTTAATGGTCACATGGTTAGGACATGTTATTGGTCACATAGACATGGTTATCAGATGTTATTGGTCACATGGTTAGCAGATGTTAATGGTCACATGGTTAGCAGATGTTATTGGTCACATGGTTAGCAGATGTTATTGGTCACATGGTTATCAGATGTTATTGGTCACATGGTTAGCAGATGTTAATGGTCACATGGTTAGCAGATGTTAATGGTCACATGGTTAGCAGATGTTATTGGTCACATGGTTAGCAGATGTTATTGGTCACATGGTTAGCAGATGTTATTGGACACATGGTTAGCAGATGTTATTGGTCACATGGTTAGCAGATGTTATTGGTCACATGGTTAGAAGATGTTATTGAACACATGGTTAGCAGATGTTATTCAAATCAAATCAAATTTTATTTGTCACATACACATGGTTAGCAGATGTTAATGCGAGTGTAGCGAAATGCTTGTGCTTCTAGTTCCGACAATGCAGTAATAACAAACAAGTAATCTAACTAACAATTCCAAAACTACTGTCTTATACACAGTGTAAGGGGATAAAGAATATGTACATAAGGATATATGAATGAGTGATGGTACAGAGCAGCATAGGCAAGATACAGTAGATGATATCGAGTACAGTATATACATATGAGATGAGTATGTAAACCACGTGGCATAGTTAAAGTGGCTAGTGATACATGTATTACATAAGGATGCAGTCGATGATATAGAGTACAGTATCAACGTATGCATATGAGATGAATAATGTAGGGTAAGTAACATTATATAAGGTAGCATTGTTTAAAGTGGCTAGTGATATATTTACATAATTTCCCATCAATTCCCATGATTAAAGTGGCTGGAGTAGAGTCAGTGTCATTGACAGTGTGTTGGCAGTAGCCACTCAATGTTAGTGGTGGCTGTTTAACAGTCTGATGGCCTTGAGATAGAAGCTGTTTTTCAGTCTCTCGGTCCCAGCTTTGATGCACCAGTACTGACCTCGCCTTCTGGATGATAGTGGGGTGAACAGGCAGTGGCTCGGGTGGTTGATGTCCTTGATGATCTTTATGGCCTTCCTGTGACATCGGGTGGTGTAGGTGTCCAGGAGGGCAGGTAGTTTGCCCCCGGTGATGCGTTGTGCAGACCTCACTACCCTCTGGAGAGCCTTACGGTTGAGGGCGGAGCAGTTGCTGTACCAGGCGGTGATACCGCCCGCCAGGATGCTCTTGATTGTGCATCTGTAGAAGTTTGTGAGTGCTTTTGGTGACAAGCCGAATTTCTTCAGCCTCCTGAGGTTGAAGAGGCGCTGCTGCGCCTTCCTCACGATGCTGTCTGTGTGAGTGGACCAATTCAGTTTGTCTGTGATGTGTATGCCGAGGAACTTAAAACTTGCTACCCTCTCCACTACTGTTCCATCGATGTGGATAGGGGGGTGTTCCCTCTGCTGTTTCCTGAAGTCCACAATCATCTCCTTAGTTTTGTTGACCTGGTTAATATTGCCTGCTAACCTACATTTCTTTTAGCTAAATATGCAGGTTTAAAAATGTATACTTCTGTGTATTGATTTTAAGAAAGGCATTGGTGTTTATGGTTAGGTACAGTCGTCCAACGATTGTGCTTTTTTCGCAAATGCTCTTTTGTTAAATCATCCAATGTGTAGTTATAACTAGTGATTATGATTGATTGTTTTTTATAAGATAAGTTTAATGCTAGCTAGCAACTTACCTTGGCTTCTACTGCATTCGCGTAACAGGCAGTATCCTCGTGGAGTGCAATGAGAGGCTGGTGGTTAGAGCGTTGGACTAGTTAACTGCAAGGTTGCAAGATTAGGTCCCCCGAGCTGACAAGGTGAAAAGTCTGTTGTTCGGCCCCTGAACAAGGCAGTTAACCCACTGTTCCTAGACCAGTTAACCCCACTGTTCCTAGACCAGTTACCCCACTGTTCCTAGACCAGTTAACCCACTGTTCCTAGACCAGTTTACCCACTGTTCCTAGACCAGTTAACCCCACTGTTCCTAGGCCAGTTAACCCACTGTTCCTAGACCAGTTAACCCACTGTTCCAAGACCAGTTAACCCACTGTTCCACTGTTCCTAGACCAGTTAACCCACCGTTCCCAGGCCGTCATTGAAAATAAGCATGTGTTCTTCACTGACTTGCCTCGTTAAATAAAAGGTAAAATATATGTATATACACACTTTAAAAAAATTGTTTTAATCGGCACACAAAATGATCGATTTCCGATTGTTATGCAAACTTGAAATCGGCCCTAATTAATCGGCCATTCCGATTAATCGGTCGACCTCTAATACTGACATCACAAGATCTATACAGAACACACGGTCACATAAACCAATTCTCTCGTTCACCGTCAGATCAACGTCTGTCCACAACGTCGTCGCCTCCAAAATCATTGGCACCTTGACAAAGACTAACTAAAAAGATGTTAAATAATTTCGACATCTTTCTTAGATTGATTTTCGTTCTGATCCAAACTCACTCATTCTGTCAGGACAAAACAACAGCTGGTGGTTCTGATCCAAACTCATTCATTATGTCAGGACAAAACAACAGCTGGTGGTTCTGATCCAAACTCATTTATACTGTCAGGACAAAACAACAGCTGGTGGTTCTGATCCAAACTCACTCATTCTGTCAGGACAAAACAACAGCTGGTGGTTCTGATCCAAACTCATTTATTCTGTCAGAACAAAACAGCAGCTGGTGGTTCTGATCCAAAATCATTTATTCTGTCAGGACAAAACAACAGCTGGTGGTTCTGATCCAAACTCATTTATTCTGTCAGGACAAAACAGCTGGTGGTTCTGATCCAAACTCATTTATTCGGTCAGGACAAAACAACAGCTGGTGGTTCTGATCCAAACTCATTTATACTGTCAGGACAAAACAACAGCTGGTGGTTCTGATCCAAACTCATTCATTCTGTCAGCAAAAAAAACAACAGAAATATTTACACAGGAGGGAGAGAGAGAGGTGTGTGTGTTAGGTCTGTTTGAGTGGTGCAGCTGGTAGACTAGCTGAGGCCTGTTCCAGGAAGGCCAGGGGTCCAGGTGGAGGGAGATCTGACGGTTTACGATGCTGGACACTGACATCCTCCAGAACCTACAGACAGAACAGACATTATATTACCTACAGACATTATATTACCTACAGACAGACATGTTATCATGATGCTGGACCAGACATTATATAAACTACAGACAGACATGATATCACCTACAGACAGACATGATATTACCTACAGACAGAACAGACATGATATTAACTACAGACAGACCAGACATGATATTACCTACAGACAGAACAGACATGATATTACCTACAGACAGACCAGACATGATATTACCTACAGACAGACCAGACATGATATTAACTGTTACAATGATGCTGGACCAGACATTATATAAACTACAGACAGACATAATATTAACTACAGACAGACATAATATTAACTACAGACAGACATGTTATCATGATGCTGGACCAGACATGATATTACCTACAGACAGAACAGACATGATATTACCTACAGGCAGACATGTTATCATGATGCTGGACCAGCCATTATATTAACTACAGACAGACATGATATTACCTACAGACAGACATGATATTACCTACAGACATTATATTAACTACAGACAGACATGTTATCATGATGCTGGACCAGCCATTATATTAACTACAGACAGCCATTATATTACCTACAGACAGACATGTTATCATGAGGCTGGACCAGCCATTATATTAACTACAGACAGAACAGACATTAACTAAAGACAGACATGTTATCATGAGGCTGGACCAGACACATTACCTACAGACCTGATATGTCACCTATATATCTTAAAGGACCGCATTTTCATCAATTTGATATATTCTTGAAGCCCATTCAAAAACAGAATGAGACAGGATCCAGGAAGTGATGCGGCACTGAGCCAGCAAAGTAGACCACGGCCTTTTCTCAATTAGATTTAATCAACTCCTCCGTCCGCTCTCGTCTCCTTTCCAAAAAGGTCAAAGGTAAATCGAGGAGAGAAAGTGGACTAAAACGCACTTGTATGAAATGAGACTCCTCCACAGGTAAATTATGTTTCCAGGGGTCGCAACATGAAAGGTGTAAAGTGATAGACTAGTGTATAGTTGTACAAGACATTTCAGGATAAAAGGAGAAGTAGTGTATCATTTCTCCTCCCAGAAAACAAAGGGGGAGTGTCAGATTTCAAAAGCCTTCCGTGAAGGACTCATGTAGAATACACTTGTGCTTCCTGGTCAAAAGGAGGACTCTACTTCCCGGTTAAAAGGAGGCCATGGAGGAGGGGAGGACTCTACCTCCCGGTTAAAAGGAGGCCATGGAGGAGGGGAGGACTCTACTTCCCGGTTAAAAGGAGGCCATGGAGGAGGGGAGGACTCTACCTCCCGGTTAAAAGGAGGCCATGGAGGAGGGGAGGACTCTACCTCCCGGTTAAAAGGAGGCCATGGAGGAGGGGAGAACTGCTTCCCGGCCAAAAGGAGGACTCTGCTTCCCGGCCAAAAGGAGGACTCTGCTTCCCGGCCAAAAGGAGGACTCTGCTTCCCGGCCAAAAGGAGGACTGTGCTTCCCGGTCAAAAGGAGGACTCTGCTTCCCGGCCAAAAGGAGGACTCTGTTTCCCGGCCAAAAGGAGGACTCTGCTTCCCGGCCATGGAGGAGGACTGTGCTTCCCGGTCAAAAGGAGGCCATGGAGGAGGACTGTGCTTCCCGGTCAAAAGGAGGACTCTGCTTCCCGGCCATGGAGGAGGACTGTGCTTCCCGGTCAAAAGGAGGCCATGGAGGAGGACTGTGCTTCCCGGTCAAAAGGAGGCCATGGAGGAGGACTCTGCTTCCCGGCCAAAAGGAGGACTCTGCTTCCCGGCCAAAAGGAGGACTCTGCTTCCCGGCCAAAAAAGGAGGACTCTGCTTCCCCGGCCATGGAGGAGGACTGTGCTTCCCGGTCAAAAGGAGGCCATGGAGGAGGACTGTGCTTCCCGGCAAAAGGAAGGAGGACTCTGCTTCCCGGCCATGGAGGAGGACTGTGCTTCCCGGTCAAAAGGAGGCCATGGAGGAGGACTGTGCTTCCCGGTCAAAAGGAGGCCATGGAGGAGGACTGTGCTTCCCGGTCAAAAGGAGGCCATGGAGGACTGTGCTTCCCGGTCAAAAGGAGGCCATGGAGGACTGTGCTTCCCGGTCAAAAGGAGGCCATGGAGGACTCTGCTTCCCGGTCAAAAGGAGGCCATGGAGGACTCTGCTTCCCGGTCAAAAGGAGGCCATGGAGGACTCTGCTTCCCGGTCAAAAGGAGGCCATGGAGGACTCTGCTTCCCGGTCAAAAGGAGGCCATGGAGGACTCTGCTTCCCGGTCAAAAGGAGGCCATGGAGGACTCTGCTTCCCGGTCAAAAGGAGGAGGGGAGGACTCTGCTTCCCGGTCAAAAGGAGGAGGAGGGGAGGACTCTGCTTCCCGGTCAAAAAGGAGGGGAGGACTCTGCTTCCCGGTCAAAAGGGGCTAGGGGAGGGGGGAGGACTCTGCTTCCCGGTCAAAAGGGGGAGGGGAGGACTCTGCTTCCCGGTCAAAAGGCTGCTTGGGGAGGGGAGGACTCTGCTTCCCGGTCAAAAGGAGGCTATGGGGAGGGGAGGACTCTGCTTCCCGGTCAAAAGGGGGAGGGGGAGGACTCTGCTTCCCGGTCAAAAAGGGGGAGGGGAGGACTCTGCTTCCCGGTCAAAAGGAGGATGGGGAGGACTCTGCTTCCCGGTCAAAAGGAGGAGGGGAGGACTCTGCTTCCCGGTCAAAAAAGGAGGAGGGGAGGACTCTGCTTCCCGGTCAAAAGGAGGAGGAGGGGAGGACTCTGCTTCCCGGTCAAAAGGAGGAGGAGGGGAGGACTCTGCTTCCCGGTCAAAAGGAGGCAATGGAGGAGGGGAGGACTCTGCTTCCCGGTCAAAAAGGATGGAGGAGGGGAGGACTCTGCTTCCCGGTCAAAAGGAGGAGGGGAGGACTCTGCTTCCCGGTCAAAAGGAGGAGGGGAGGACTCTGCTTCCCGGTCAAAAGGAGGATGGAGGGGAGGACTCTGCTTCCCGGTCAAAAGGAGGGGGGAGGACTCTGCTTCCCGGTCAAAAAGGAGGCTATGGGAGGGGAGGACTCTGCTTCCCGGTCAAAAGGAGGAGGGGAGGACTCTGCTTCCCGGTCAAAAGGAGGAGGGGAGGACTCTGCTTCATGGCCAAAAGGAGGCTATGGAGGACTCTGCTTCCCGGCCTAAAGGAGGCCATGGAGGAGGGGAGGACTCTACTTCCTGGTTAAAAGGAGGCCATGGAGGAGGGGAGGACTCTGCTTCCTGGTCAAAAGGAGGCTATGGAGGAGGGGAGGGCTCTGCTTCCTGGCCAAAAGGAGGCTATGGAGGACTCTGCTTCCCGGCCAAAAGGAGGCTATGGAGGAGGGGAGGACTCTGCTTCCTGGTTAAAAGGAGGCTATGGAGGACTCTGCTTCCCGGCCAAAAGGAGGCTATGGAGGAGGGGAGGACTCTGCTTCCTGGTTAAAAGGAGGCTATGGAGGACTCTGCTTTCTGGCCTAAAGGAGGCTATGGAGGAGGGGAGGACTCTGCTTCCCGGTCAAAAGGAGGCAATGGAGGAGGGGAGGACTCTGCTTCCCGGTCAAAAGGAGGCAATGGAGGAGGGGAGGACTCTGCTTCCCGGTTAAAAGGAGGCAATGGAGGAGGGGAGGACTCTGCTTCCCGGTCAAAAGGAGGCAATGGAGGAGGGGAGGACTCTGCTTCCCGGTTAAAAGGAGGCAATGGAGGAGGGGAGGACTCTGCTTCCCGGTTAAAAGGAGGCTATGGAGAGAGGAGGACTCTGCTTCCTGGCAAAAGGAGGCTATGGAGGAGGGAGGACTCTGCTTCCCGGTCAAAAGGAGGCTATGGAGGAGGGGGAGGACAGCCTTCTGTTGGCCTACTAACATTTACACACTCAACAACAAATTGTTTTCCGGGTCACGGAGGACGTACCTGCTGCCAGTGGTGCAGCTTAGACAGGTGTTTCTGAACAAGCAGCTCTTTCCTCTGGAGTTCATTCCGCAGCTCAGACACATCCTGGAGAGAAGAGAGAGGGAGAAGAGATGGACTAGCTGTTAACAGCAGAGGGAGGCTGTCCTAACCCCAGAATAGAGAAGAGATGGACTAGCTGTTAACAGAAGAGGGAGGCTGTCCTAACACCAGAACAGAGAAGAGATGGACTAGCTGTTAACAGAAGAGGGAGGCTGTCCTAACACCAGAACAGAGAAGAGATGGACTAGCTGTTAACAGCAGAGGGAGGCTGTCCTAACACCAGAACAGAGAAGAGATGGACTAGCTGTTAACAGAAGAGGGAGGCTGTCCTAACACCAGAACAGAGAAGAGATGGACTAGCTGTTAACAGAAGAGGGAGGCTGTCCTAACACCAGAATAGAGAAGAGATGGACTAGCTGTTAACAGCAGAGGGAGGCTGTCCTAACACCAGAATAGAGAAGAGATGGACTAGCTGTTAACAGAAGAGGGAGGCTGTCCTAACACCAGAACAGAGAAGAGATGGACTAGCTGTTAACAGAAGAGGAAGGCTGTCCTAACACCAGAACATCCCCATACTGGTGAAGTTTCCCCTTAGGCACAGATCTAAGATAAGCCTCCCCTCCTCCAATCCTAACATTAACCATTAGTGGGGAAAATGTAACACTGACCCGAGATCAGCATCTAGTGGCGACTTCACCCTAATCCATATAGAGTTATCAAATTCTAGAACCCAGCGACTTCACCCTAATCCATATAGAGCCATCAAATTCTAGAACCCAGCGACTTCACCCTAATCCATATAGAGCCATCAAATTCTAGAACCCAGCGACTTCACCCTAATCCATATAGAGCCATCAAATTCTAGAACCCAGCGACTTCACCCTAATCCATATAGAGCCATCAAATTCTAGAACCCATTTCCACTGGTTTTTCTCTTAAAAGGAGGCTATGGAGGACTCTGCTTTCTGGCCTAAAGGAGGCTATGGGGGAGGGGAGGACTCTGCTTCCTGGCCAAAAGGAGGCTATGGAGGAGGGGAGGACTCTGCTTCCTGGCCAAAAGGAGGCTATGGAGGAGGAGGAGCTGATTTAGACCTGGGACAGCTGGTAGGGTAAGAATTGAATACCCCTGGTATACAGTACCACCTACCTCTTTGACCACCTGGTCGGGTTTCTGGACTGATAACTGAAGACGCTTCTGCAGGAAGAAACATTCTGTCTGTCTGGCAACATCCAGAAACTTCTGAATACACTGATCCACACCTGGGGAGACAGACAGGTTAGAGAGAGACAGGTTAGAGAGAGAGAGACAGACAGGTTAGAGAGAGAGAGACAGGTTAGAGAGAGAGAGAGACAGGCAGGTTAGAGAGAGACAGGTTAGAGAGAGAGAGACAGGTTAAAGAGAGACACTCACAACATGCAAGTCAGTTAATTTTAGCTAGATAAGCAAAGTAATGAAATAAATATATATATTTAATGAATGTGTTTCAAACTGTTTACAATGCTAACTGCCCCAAGGCTAGCCAACTCTCCTCCTGAATTACTAGGTGTGCAGGCTTTTGCCACAGCCCTGCTGTAAAACACCTGCTTCTACCAACCAGCTGCTCATCTGGACCCTGATTGGCTAAATCAGGTGTTAAAACAGGGCTGGAGCAAAACCATGTATACCCTGTCGCTATCCAGGAGGATGGTTGTTGGTCACCTAGGAGCTCGTCTGGGAATACGGTGCCCTTTTGGGTCGTGAACTTTACTGGTCTCACCTGTCCGAATTTCCTCCTGGTCGGTTCCGTTCACGTAGTCTTGACTCACTAGGGACGCAAAGCAAGCCTGCTGACACAAGACAACTGGTTAACAGTTCACGACTAACACTTAGCTAGCTTCAGTAAGGCCAGACCAGCGATAAAATGTACTTAGCTAGCTATAACATGACATTGAGTTACATATAAGTGCAAGTTGTGTCCTGGAAAGCCAGTAAAACATGAGACGCAAAGTATGCTTGCAGCCCAGGTTGGTGGCACTTTAAATTGGGGCGAACGGGCTCGTAGTAATGACTAGAGCGTAAATCAATGAAATGGTATTAAATACATCAAACACATTGGTTTGGTTTCCAGGTGTTTGATGCCATTCGCTCTGTTCCAGACATTATGTATTAGTATCATTACATTACATTAGCTATACCACGGCCAGCTAGTATCATTACATTAGCTATACCACGGCCAGCTAGTATCATTACATTACATTAGCTATACCACGGCCAGCTAGTATCATTACATTACATTAGCTTACCACGGCCAGCTTCATTACATTAGCTATACCACGGCCAGCTAGTATCATTACATTACATTAGCTATACCACGGCCAGCTAGTATCATTACATTAGCTATACCACGGCCAGCTAGTATCATTACATTACATTAGCTATACCACGGCCAGCTAGTATCATTACATTAGCTATACCACGGCCAGCTAGTATCATTACATTAGCTATACCACGGCCAGCTAGTATCATTACATTAGCTATACCACGGCCAGCTAGTATCATTACATTACATTAGCTATACCACACGGCCAGCTAGTATATATCAGCTAGTACATTACATTAGCTATACCACGGCCAGCTAGTATACATTACATTAGCTATACCACGGCCAGCTAGTATCATTACATTAGCTATACCACGCCAGCTAGTATCATTACATTAGCTAGTATCATTACATTAGCTATACCACGGCCAGCTAGTATCATTACATTACATTAGCTATACCACGGCCAGCTAGTATCATTACATTAGCTATACCACGGCCAGCTAGTATCATTACATTACATTAGCTATACCACGGCCAGCTAGTATCATTACATTACATTAGCTAGTATCATTACCAGCTAGTATCATTACATTAGCTATACCACGGCCAGCTAGTATCATTACATTAGCTATACCACGGCCAGCTAGTATCATTACATTAGCTATACCACGGCCAGCTAGTATCATTACACATTACATTAGCTATATCCACGGCCAGCTAGTATCTAGTATCATTACATTAGCTATACCACGGCCAGCTAGTATCATTACATTAGCTATACCACGGCCAGCTAGTATCATTACATTACATTAGCTATACCACGGCCAGCTAGTATCATTACATTAGCTATACCACGGCCAGCTAGTATCATTACATTAGCTATACCACGGCCAGCTAGTATCATTACATTAGCTATACCACGGCTAGTATCAGCTAGTATCATAGTATCATTACATTAGCTATACCACGGCCAGCTAGTATCATTACATTACATTAGCTATACCACGGCCAGCTAGTATCATTACATTAGCTATACCACGGCCAGCTAGTATCATTACATTAGCTATACCACGGCCAGCTAGTATCATTACATTACATTAGCTATATCATTACACGGCCAGCTAGTATCATTACATTACATTAGCTATACCACGGCCAGCTAGTATCATTACATTAGCTATACCACGGCCAGCTAGTATCATTACATTAGCTATACCACGGCCAGCTAGCTATCAGCTAGTATCATTACATTACATTAGCTATACCACGGCCAGCTAGTATCATTACATTACATTAGCTATACCACGGCCAGCTAGTATCATTACATTAGCTATACCACGGCCAGCTAGTATCATTACATTACATTAGCTATACCACGGCCAGCTAGTATCATTACATTACATTAGCTATACCACGGCCAGCTAGTATCATTACATTAGCTATACCACGGCCAGCTAGTATCATTACATTAGCTATACCACGGCCAGCTAGTATCATTACATTACATTAGCTATACCACGGCCAGCTAGTATCATTACATTACATTAGCTATACCACGGCCAGCTAGTATATACATTACATTAGCTATACCACGGCCAGCTAGTATCATTACATTAGCATTAGCTCATTACATTAGCTATACCACGGCCAGCTAGTATCATTACATTAGCTATACCACGGCCAGCTAGTATCATTACATTAGCTATACCACGGCCAGCTAGTATCATTACATTACATTAGCTATACCACGGCCAGCTAGTATCATTCATTACATTAGCTATACCACGGCCAGCTAGTATCATTACATTAGCTATACCACGGCCAGCTAGTATCATTACATTACATTAGCTATACCACGGCCAGCTAGTATCATTACATTACATTAGCTATACCACGGCCAGCTAGTATCATTACATTACATTAGCTATACCACGGCCAGCTAGTATCATTACATTACATTAGCTATACCACGGCCAGCTAGTATCATTACATTACATTAGCTATACCACGGCCTAGCTAGCTATCATTACATTACATTAGCTATACCACGGCCAGCTAGTATCATTACATTAGCTATACCACGGCCAGCTAGTATTCATTACATTAGCTATACCACGGCCAGCTAGTATCATTACATTAGCTATACCACGGCCAGCTAGTATCATTACATTACATTAGCTATACCACGGCCAGCTAGTATCATTACATTACATTAGCTATACCACGGCCAGCTAGTATCATTCATTACATTAGCTATACCACGGCCAGCTAGTATCATTACATTACATTAGCTATACCACGGCCAGCTAGTATCATTACATTACATTAGCTATACCACGGCCAGCTAGTATCATTACATTAGCTATACCACGGCCAGCTAGTCATCATTACATTAGCTATACCACAGCTAGCATTACATTACATTAGCTATCATTATCATTACATTAGCTATACCACGGCCAGCTAGTATCATTACATTACATTAGCTATACCACGGCCAGCTAGTATCATTACATTACATTAGCTATACCACGGCCAGCTAGTATCATTACATTAGCTATACCACGGCCAGCTAGTATCATTCATTACATTAGCTATACCACGGCCAGCTAGTATCATTACATTAGCTATACCACGGCCAGCTAGTATCATTACATTAGCTATACCACGGCCAGCTAGTTATCATTACATTAGCTATCAGCATTAGTATCAGCTAGTATCATTACATTAGCTATACCACGGCCAGCTAGTATCATTACATTACATTAGCTATACCACGGCCAGCTAGTATCATTACATTACATTAGCTATACCACGGCCAGCTAGTATCATTACATTACATTAGCTATACCACGGCCAGCTAGTATCATTACATTAGCTATACCACGGCCAGCTAGTATCATTACATTAGCTATACCACGGCCAGCTAGTATCATTACATTAGCTATACCACGGCCAGCTAGTATCATTACATTACATTAGCTATACCACGGCCAGCTAGTATCATTACATTACATTAGCTATACCACGGCCAGCTAGTATCATTACATTACATTAGCTATACCACGGCCAGCTAGTATCATTACATTAGCTATACCACGGCCAGCTAGTATCATTACATTACATTAGCTATACCACGGCCAGCTAGTATCATTACATTAGCTATACCACGGCCAGCTAGTATCATTACATTAGCTATACCACTAGTATCATTACAGCTAGTATCATTACATTACATTAGCTATACCACGGCCAGCTAGTATCATTACATTAGCTATACCACGGCCAGCTAGTATCATTATAGCATTACGGCCAGCTAGTATCATTACATTACATTAGCTATACCACGGCCAGCTAGTATCATTACATTAGTACCACGGCCAGCTAGTATCATTACATTAGCTATACCACGGCCAGCTAGTATCATTACATTAGCATTAGCATTACATTAGCTATACCACGGCCAGCTAGTATCATTACATTACATTAGCTATACCACGGCCAGCTAGTATCATTACATTAGCTATACCACGGCCAGCTAGTATCATTACATTACATTAGCTATACCACGGCCAGCTAGTATCATTACATTAGCTATACCACGGCCAGCTAGTATCATTACATTACATTAGCTATACCACGGCCAGCTAGTATCATTACATTACATTAGCTATACCACGGCCAGCTAGTATCATTACATTAGCTATACCACGGCCAGCTAGTATCATTACATTACATTAGCTATACCACCAGCTAGCCATTACATTAGTATCATTACATTACATTAGCTATACCACGGCAGCTAGTATATTACATTACATTAGCTATACCACGGCCAGCTAGTATCATTACATTAGCTATACCACGGCCAGCTAGTATCATTCATTACATTAGCTATACCACGGCCAGTATCATTACATTAGTATCAGCCAGCTAGTATCATTACATTAGCTATACCACGGCCAGCTAGTATCATTACATTACATTAGCTATACCACGGCCAGCTAGTATCATTACATTAGCTATACCACGGCCAGCTAGTATCATTACATTACATTAGCTATACCACGGCCAGCTAGTATCATTACATTACATTAGCTATACCACGGCCAGCTAGTATCATTACATTACATTAGCTATACCACGGCCTAGTATCATTACATTACATTAGCTATACCACGGCCAGCTAGTATCATTACATTAGCTATACCACGGCCAGCTAGTATATTCATTACATTACATTAGTATCATTACATTACATTAGCCATACAGCTAGTATCACGGCCAGCTAGTATCATTACACATTAGCTATACCACGGCCAGCTAGTATCATTACATTAGCTATACCACGGCCAGCTAGTATCATTACATTACATTAGCTATACCACGGCCAGCTAGTATCATTACATTAGCTATACCACGGCCAGCTAGTATCATTACATTAGCTATACCACGGCCAGCTAGTATCATTACATTACATTAGCTATACCACGGCCAGCTAGCATTAGTACCACGGCCAGCTAGTATCATTACATTAGCTATACCACGGCCAGCTAGTATCATTACATTACATTAGCTATACCACGGCCAGCTAGTATACATTACATTAGCTATACCACGGCCAGCTAGTATCATTCATTACATTAGCTATACCACGGCCAGCTAGTATCATTACATTAGCTATACCACGGCCAGCTAGTATCATTACATTACATTAGCTATACCACGGCCAGCTAGTATCATTACATTACATTAGCTATACCACGGCCAGCTAGTATCATTACATTACATTAGCTATACCACGGCCAGCTAGTATCATTACATTACATTAGCTATACCAGCTAGTATCATTACATTACGGCTATACCCAGCTAGTATCATTACATTACATTAGCTATACCACGGCCAGCTAGTATCATTACATTACATTAGCATTATACCACGGCCAGCTAGTATCATTACATTACATTAGCTATACCACGGCCAGCTAGTATCATTACATTAGCTATACCACGGCCAGCTAGTATCATTACATTAGCTATACCACGGCCAGCTAGTATCATTACATTATTAGCTATACCACGGCCAGCTAGTATCATTACATTAGCTATACCACGGCCAGCTAGTATCATTACATTACATTAGCTATACCACGGCCAGCTAGTATCATTACATTAGCTATACCACGGCCAGCTAGTATCATTACATTAGCTTACATTAGTATCATTACATTAGCTATACCACGGCCAGCTAGTATCATTACATTACATTAGCCAGCTAGTATCATTACATTACATTAGCTATACCACGGCCAGCTAGTATCATTACATTAGCTATACCACGGCCAGCTAGTATCATTACATTACATTAGCTATACCACGGCCAGCTAGTATCATTACATTAGCTATACCATTAGCTCATTACATTAGCTATACCACGGCCAGCTAGTATCATTACATTACATTAGCTATACCACGGCCAGCTAGTATCAGTATCATTACATTAGCTATACCACGGCCAGCTAGTATCATTACATTGCTATCTGCTAGCTGTTGCGTACTACGAAAGAAGCCTCCAGGTCGTCCACCAGAGTGTTCCACCAGGGCCCTGGACCCTGTTCCCCGGAGCTCCAGATAGTAGTCCCGGCTGACCCGGGCCGCCGACAGGGTGAGGACCAGCGGACTGCTGGCCGGGAACATCCCGCTGCCCATGGAGGAAGACATATTGGATGGATGTTTGAAGTGTTGCCAACTAAATGACGCTGTGATGTCATTGCGTGATAACGTAAAATTTGCGTCATTACGTCTCACTACGCAATAACGTTATTCAAATTGACTGGCAAAATAAAATATGGTTTGACGTTTGTTCAGGTGCAGAGTCCCACTCTTTTCTGTACTTCTTCTGGCTGTACACTTTTGATTGAGATATGTTGATTGATGTTGTAAGTTCTGTTCAAGATCAAACATTCGTGAACCACTATATTCATTGGGTTTGTTGCAGGTGTCACTCACAA
>NW_024609100.1:0-107931 GCF_018296145.1 Oncorhynchus tshawytscha
AACTAGATTTTCTCAAATGTTTAAATACTACTATATCCATTAATGATTCAACACAACTGCGCATGAGACCGCAGCAGACACTTGAACCTCATCATACTGGTTATGAAGGCTATTACCTCTGCTGCCAGGTCAGGGGCCATGCAAGAGCAGCTCTCTCAGATACTGTGGAGTCAGAATGATATAGAGATTGGTAACACTTTGCAATAACACTTTGTAATAAAGGATTCATAATTAATAATTAAATAGTTTATTCATCATTCATGTATCATTACTCCCACACTTTTTTAGTAAGCTGGTTATTCACACATTTATTAACAACTTTTATAGTCTGTAATAATGATACATAAGATCATTCATAACATGTTTAATGAATTAACTTATAAACTAACTTACTAATCGTTAGTAAAGTTGTTTTGCAGTCCCTAATCTAAAGGGAGGACTATTCACACTTTCTTACTACTTTATAAATGTTTTGAACAGTGACCAGTGTAAATTATCACAAAAATATGGACATTCCAATACTACCTGATGCTCCTTAAGATCCCAAAATGATCTAGAAAAAATCTATGGTAAACGATAAGCACACAACACAGAGGATTTTTATTCCAAAAAAGTCACACTTGTAGTAATGCGCTGAAGGAAGTAATGTGTTTTGTCTGAAAATGATAACATTCTTGTTTGTTGGCAGTGACTACCAAAACCAAAGTGTGGATTGCAGTCACTCATTAGAGCAGTTCATAGACTGCTTACAGGGTAATGGAACCAATATCCAAATACTTCATACTTCAAGTTTAAGGGGTTACAACCTTCAACCATACTTCTTCAAGTTGAGGTAGGCTTTGTCTCAGTTACATCATGGGGACAAATACTATTTGTCAGACGTCAGAACAACCACACTGTAATCTGACCCAATCATCCCTTAATGTTGTTTTCCATTTCTGTGGTGTTGTTTCCTCAGAAGAAAATGTGACTGAGAAATGTGATTTCCAGTTCAGTTGTATCAATCAATGATCTCAAAAGCATTTCAAGTTATTAGGGACAGTTCACAATTTACTCTGATTTTTTCACGACCCTCCATTTGTTCTTTAAAAAATGTATTCAAAATAATGTGTACGACCACAAACAACAATAACTGTAGTGACCCTAAAAATGTGGATATCGACTTTGCCACTTCAGGATGCTTTTGTGGCGCATACGACACCACGCAGGTAACTGACAGGGACAGAAGGTTGACGGGACAGAAGGTTGAGGGTTCGCCGACCACTAAGAACCAGCTCACTCTCCCTGTCTGTTTCATGAGGCCTACACTTTGATCAGAGCTGGCCACAGACAATGATCAGCTAGGGGGATATCAGATTTCCAACATGTGTCCAATTTCAGAACATGTATGCAAAGCGTTTTCCACCAACAGGTTTCTCTGCCAATGCACCCCACAACCAATAAACAAATTATACGAACTTCAGATTTTTCAATTTCATGACAATCGTGACAAATAAAAAGACTATGCTCTTGCTCCACAAATGCTCTTGACTGGTGTAATCTGGGTCATCCCTAACATCAGACATGGGAATCAGAATGGCCACCAGTCTGAGGTAGGGTTTGATGTTGGCCCAGAAGTGATCAGCCAGGATTTGGCTATGGCACCAGCACTGTCGACCACTGACATCATTGTCAGCATAGATAGTTTGGGGCAGAGATCTGTCACTTATCCCCCCATGAGAAGCACGTTGGGAGTGACTGAGTCTGGTCAGGCAGGAGGATGATGAAGGGGAGTGGTACTTTTGCCCCATGGAGCACCAAGGGCAGTTGAAGGAAGGAGGAAAGTTTTGCCATCTGTCGTAACACTATGATGATCTGACCCCCCTGTCACTGGAGGATAAGGTGGAGTTGGCTTGTAAACTCTGTAAATGACCCTCAAGGTTGGTTCCTCTTCTCTCTGGACAGGTCGATGTTTGTAGCCGAGGGTGTCTGGCAAACAGCTCAAGCCCAGAGTTGGTTCTTGTGGATGGTGGTCTGGGAGAGCAATAGCTCACTGCTCTTTGACCTCCCTTCTGGAGGAAGGTGTACCCCAGAGGTAATGTTACTGGCCCATTCAACCCCCCGGCCAATAGGCAGCTTTGCAGCCTGTCCACCAGGGACTTTGCTTCGGCCCCCATGGGTAGAATTTGGAGACCATTGTCAACATAGAAGGTGTGCTCGACTGACTCCTGAACATCTGTGTTGCCATCATGGTGGTCCTGAGAATGTTTCTGAGTGCATAGATGGCACAGCAGGGACTACACATCGTTACGAAGGGTAAGACCTGCCCTTCATAGGTCCTCGGCACTGCTCCAAATTAACCTGAAGAGTGACTTGTCGGAGGGGAGAAGGTGCACATGTAGATGAACGCCTTTGATATCACTGCCTAATGCCACTGTGTGGTGTTTAAACCAGAGGAGCATGCAGAGCAGTAAAGGGCCATGGGTTGGTCCTTGTAGTAGGCATTTATTCAAGATCTGACCGTTGTGAAGGACACACTCTCTCCTTCAGGGGATATGGTGAATGACAAAAGCTCTGCTTACTTGGAGTACATTGTGATGTATAATGCGAAGGCTAGTACCTCTGGTTCACCCTCGAACCCAAGGCAATAAGCAGCAGCAGGAACACCGGTGGAACGTTCTGAGCCGTCCTCAAGAATGTCGTGTCTCCGTTGCCTCCTCGCCATGATGTAGGATGACTGACCATCTCTAGTGGTGAGTGGTTTGGGCGGTCAAGGTATCTCGGCTTTGTTGGTTCTGATCATAAGGACGCTCCTGTGCTCCTGCGGTAGGACCCCATGTAGCCCTATGAGCTGTAACTCCTTGCCGGTGTTGCTTGTCATAGGATGCATTCCTTTGGGGAGTGTTTTCGCCCCCACCTCCAGTAGCGGCCTTTAACTGAGATCCAATCCCTGACCTTCTCCCCCGAGAGCTGCTTGAACTCAGGATATGAGCCTAGGATGTGTTCTTCCCATTCACAGGAAGGACTATAGAATTGAAACTTGGGCTTGTTATGGTTCGATTGCTGCTGCTTACCATGAAGAGAGCTTTAATTGGCTTGTTTACTGTCACGTTCACTGGTCAGGAACATGCTGGTGGTACCCAGGCACTGTGGTTCTTTCTTTTTAACCTCCTTCTTGTCCTGGTAGAGCACAAAATCTGAGATACCACAAATCAAGCAGTTCACAATAAACGCATCATAGAAAGCAGGTGGTCGTTTACCCAGCAACAGGTCCACATGTGAACCACAATTGAGCCCAGCGCTGTGGTCAATTTTCAATGTCTGCAGCATGCGTATCAAGGATTGGATGGAAGCGAATTCTTGGAAGACCTACCCTCATGTGGCGCATTGAGGATGTTACCAATTTCACTCTGCACAAGCTGACGGGGCTGTCCATGCTTGGCATTCAGGGAGTTGAGAGCTGAGGTGTATGGCCTGGTGTCATAAATGTAATGTATGACTTTGCCATTTTCTGTGCACTTGTCAGTTTCAGACGATCCAGGAGCACATTGCAGTCGTTCTAGCTGTTTGGCTATTGTTTCATGTGCTTCAAAGACTTGTCGTTTGCAGGTGTTCAAGTGTCTACACTCTTCATCAGCTTGAGTGTCCTCTATGATTTGGTGTTTGACCTCCTCTAGTTTAAAGAGGTTTATACTCTTCCTGAGAGCAGCAGCTTGTGAGTCACTCAGGGCCTCTGATGGGACTGCACTCCATCCATTCCCACAGCTCTGAAGTGAACGGTATGAAGAGCTGCCTTCCGTTCTCATTGAATGAGATGATTTAGTCGATCTGAGAGATTTAACAGAACGTCGCTCTGATCTCCCAGTGTGCCTCCTCTGTGAGGTGTCTTACAGAGACCGGTGAAATGGCAGGCCTTCATGTGTTGGGGCCTCGGATGAAGAGTGCTTGGAGTGCTTGAGTGCGTTTTGCAGCATCCATTCATTGTATCCATTCAATTATCGATGTGTGTGCTAAAAATAATAAACAACAAAACATATCTGCATTAGGATATTTTCATATGAAGAATTCACATGATCACATCTTGGATCCTCAACATAACTTGTCAACCATTTCACCACAAACTGAACACAGCACATCTTAAAATGTGCATCTATACACATATGAAAAAGAAAGCAGAATGTTAACAATATGTTGGGCTACTTGCACATTCATCTTCTGCACATCTACCATTCCAGTGTTTAATTGCTATGTTGTAATTATTTCGCCTTACTCCCGTTATCTTTTTATGCTGCAGGGGCAGTATTGAGTAGCTTGGAGGAAAGGTGCCCATATCAAATGGCCTGCTCCTCAGTCATAGTTGCTAATATTTGCATATTATTATTAGTATTGGATAGAAAATACTCTGACATTTCTAAAACTGTTTGAATGATGTCTGTGAGTAAAATAGAACTCATATTGGCTGTCAAAATCCTGAGTTGAAATCAAAACAGAAAGTCAGAAATCTGAGCTTGTATGTATTCACCAGAGTCCCCAATGAAATCCCCTTAAGATATGAATGATGTTGCACTGCCTAGGGGTTCCACTAGATGTCAACCATCAATATAAATTATAATGAGGCTTCAATGTTGTTGTGGGAGTGAATGAGAGCAGAATGTATCAGATGTCCATCAGTCAGCCATTTTGTGATTGCGCTTTTTCCTCATGGTAGTCACTTGCGTTCCATTGCTCACGAAGACAAGAAGGAGTACTCCGGTTGGAACTTTATTGAAGTTGTTAAAAACATAATATGATGGATTCTGTACTTATTTTGAAACATTTCTTTGACCGGTAATATCACTTTTTGAAGTTTTTGTCTGATATAACGCTGACCAGGATTAGCATTTGGATATGTATACCAAACGCGCTAACAAAAGGAGGTATTTGGACATAAATAACGGATATTTTCGAACAAAACCAAAATAAATTGTGGACATGGGATTCCTGGAGTGCTTTCTGATGTATATCATCAAAGGTGAGGGAATATTTATCATGTAATTTCTTGTTTATGTTGACGCCATCTTTGCGGCTGTGGTGTTTTTACTTTTGAGCGCCGTCTCAGATTATTGCATGCGTTTCTTTTTCCGTAAAGTTTTTTTGAAATCTGACACAGCGGTTGCATTAAAGGAGAGGTATATCTATAATTCCATGTATATAACTCGTATTATCATCTACATTTATGATGAGTATTTCTGTTGAAACGATGTGGCTATGCAAAATCCCTTGATGTTTTTGGAACAAGTGAATCTAATAAGCCAATGTAAACTTTTTTTATATGAATATGAACTTTATCAAACAAACCATGCATGTATTGTGTAACATGAAGTCCTATGAGTTTCATCTGATGAAGATAATTCAAGGTTAGTGGTTAATGTTATCTTTATTTCTGGTTTTGTGAATGCTATATTTTGCTGGAAAATGGCTGTGCTTATTGTGGTTTGGTGGAGACCTAACATAATCGTTTGTAGTGCTTTCGCTGAAGAGGCTATTTGAAAATCGGACACTTTGGGGGGATTAACAACGAGAATAGCTTTAAAATGATATCAGACACATGTATGTTTTAGGAATTGTAATTATGAGATTTCTGTGGTTTTAATTTGGCGCCCTCTATTTTCACTGGTAGTTGTCATATCAATCCCGGTATCGATATAATGCTATTTCTAACGAGAACGTGTTCACAACTAGCCTACCTGGTTAAATAAAGGTGAAATTTTAATTAAAAAGTGACTTATGTTTGGAGGCACAGAAGACATAAATCATATTGATAATGCTGGAAAGGTTGCTTACAACTGCCTGGATTGTTTGGCACTGAACTAAAAGACAACGGAATTCAGGTATATAAGAAGGGAAATTGGAAAGCGCCATTTGAGGACCGATACGTAGCAATCTCTACACATCTATATGGCTGAGGTGCTTGCAATTAACTTCTTTGGGATAGGGGGCAGTATTTATCACGTCCGGATGAAAAGCGTGCCCAGAGTAAACTGCCTGCTACTCAGGTCCAGAAGCTAGGATATGCATATTATTAGTAGATTTGGATAGAAAACACTCTGAAGGTTCTAAAACGGTTTGAATGATGTCTGTGAGTATAGCAGAACTCATATGGCAGGCGAAAACCTGAGAAAGATCCAACCAGGAAGTGGGAAATCTGAGGTTTGTAGTTTTTCAAGTGATTGCCTATCCAATATATAGTGTAAATGGTATATTGCACGTCCTAACTAGATGTCAGCAGTCTTTAGAACGTTGTTTCAGGCTTCTACTATGAAGGCGGAGCGAATAAGAGCTGTTTGAACCAGTGGTCTGGCTGAAAGCCATGAGTTGTTAATCGCGCGCGGGCGTGAGCGCGAGCTCCGTTCCCTTTCCTTTCTAAAGACAAAGGAATTGTCCGGTTGGAATTTCATTGAAGATTTATGATAAAAACATCCTAAAGATTGATTATATACATCGTTTGACATGTTTCTACATGTTTCTACGAACTGTAATTGAACTTTTTGACTTCATCTTTTCATCTTGACTTAGTGCCCGATCCTTGTGCATTTGGAATAGTGAACTGAACGCGCAATCAAAAAGGAGGTATTTGGATCTAAATATGGACTTTATCGAACAAAAGAAACATTTATTGTGGAACTGGGATTCCTGGGAGTGCATTCGGATGAAGATCGTCAAAGGTAAGTGAATATTTATAATGCTATTTCTGACTTTTGTTGACTCCACAACATGGCGGGTATCTGTATGGCTTGTTTGGTGGCTAAGCTCTGTACTCAGGTAATCGCATGGTGTGCTTTTGCCATAAAGCTTTTTGAAATCATCACATCACTGCTCTAGAGGAGATCTGCATGGAGGAATGGGCCAAAATACCAGCAACAGTGTGTGAAAACCTTGTGAAGACTTACAGAAAACTTTGACCTCTGTCATTGCCAACAAAGGGTATATAACAAAGTATTGAGATAAACTTTTGTTATTGACCAAATAGTTATTTTCCACCATAATTTGCAAATAAATTCATAAAAAATCCTACAATGTGATTTTCTGGATTTTTTGTTCTCATTTTGTCTGTCATAGTTGAAGTGTACCTGTGGTGAGAATTACAGGCCTCTCTCATCTTTTTAAGTGGGAGAACTTGCACAATTGATGCCTGACTAAATACTTGCCCCACTGTAACTGAAAATGTGCATAGCACCACCTACTGTGTCCGAACAGGCATAAAGCTAAGATAGGTAGGATAAGTTCCACCAGCAGTTATGGAATGTCTGCTGACCTGGATGGAATTATGTAATTCTTATTTAGCACTTAGCAAGTCCCACCCAGCTGACTACTTAAAAATGGTGAAAGCCCTCAATGTTACTGCCCATGCTATAACAGGCTTTGGGCCAAGAGGGCCCTCTATCCAATCGATGATCATCTAAGACAGCTGAGTTCCAGAAAACATAGGGGGCAGCTATTCTGAAGTTGCCCCTACCTGCATTTCCAGCTGTGTCTTCAGATGTAGAAGAGATACAGTAGCATGAGATCAGCTGGAAACAAATGGTTCTATATGGTACCAAATATGGGTTCCTTGTAACCATAGCGGATTCCTTTTTGGTGCTATATGGAACCATTTTTGAAAGCTCTACCCTTTATTGAATCCTGTTCTCAACCGGCTGGTAGAACATTGTTGTGTCTTTGGCTATGCCGGATTAATTGATATGACATGCTATTCTATAAAATAATTTCTCTGCAATTAATATCACCTGATTGAGCTAATCATGCAAATGTAATTAAATAGCGAGTCGGGTACCACAAAATAATATTTATAGAGCTGTTATCTTCCGAATAAACTCTTAAAGACCTAGTAATATTTTACATCAATAGCAGTCAACATTAATCTTCATTTTACTTCAGTCTCATAATCTGAAAGTTGTAAATTCTTGGTTATCTGCAAGAACCCTGGCTAAAAATTTAAATCAGCAATACAAAATTGGGTTTAATTATTTATTTACTAAATACCTAACTAAGCACACAGAATTCAGATACACAAAGAATGAATTATACCTGGATAATTCTTTACGTCATAGGAAAACGTCCCTAGCGGGCAGAACAGATATGACAGCTTGTTACACAAAGGAAAAGGGTCTGGGTTTGAGAGAGCGGGAAGGCAGGAACAAAGGCGAAGCTGTTATCGTAAATACAGTATCTTATGCATTCTAAATTATCGCCCATTTGGAAAAGGAAAATGCAATAAATATTTACTCTGAGCTGCGCTTCAGTAGGTTGGTGGTAGATGGAAGACCGTGTTGCCAAACCGAGTCCTCTGTCCTTTGAAGAATGTCTCTGGTGGTCACTTGGATAAGTTGTAGTAACGTCGTTGTGTGGTAGATGAGATACTCTGTCTGTTCCTTCCTAACCTGCGTTTGCAGCTGCGGTCACTAACTCAACGGCTAGGAGGTATCACTTCTGTAGTGAATAAGAGTTCAAAGATCATACCATTCGCAACCGAAGTTCATGCTGATGTTGGCTTCGTTCTGTAGTTTTATCTGAACCATTCTGACATAGGATCGCCATCCTCATATCCCCGGAACAGATAGTTATGTAGGCAGGGAGAGGAGGGTGTTTGAAAAGTTGTATAGCCCTTGTCCCTTCACAGGGGAGGGCCACTGATTGAGCAGCCCTATCTTATATCTTATAATCACATTTCATCCCATCACAAATAATTTCATTTTCAAACATTGAAATTGAACAACAATTCCATGTACATCTGATAACTCTGTTGGATAGACTTTCCGCTGTGGAGTTTGTCATCTTATCATTGATGAGAATGTCTCAGGTGACAACCGAACTGACATCATATTCATTAAGTACCACTGCATATGTTCAATTGTTTGGATTACCAGAATATAGTTAATTTCCCCCCACATTCTGACGTTCCCAGAATCTCTATGTTAACCAAGGGTTTTGCAAATGTAACCTTAGTAGGGTAGAGAGAGGAAAAAGGGGGAAGAGGTATATATGACTGTCATAAACCTATCCCCCAGGCCAACATCATGACAACATGTTCAGCCAATGGATTTAGAAGTGGATATGAAACAAACATTAAACCTGATTGGTCAACTCCCCCAGCCCTCCAGCATCAATTAACATAATTTGTATAGTTTTTGGTTGCTGCAGTTCAGTGTTGTGAGATTCAAACTTTGCACATTCAAAGGGCTGTAAGAAAACTCAAAAGCAGTCGCCAGACACAGACACAAGGCAGGAATTCAATTGGTGGGGGATTAATATAGCACCATTCCTGTTAATAGAGACCTTGAATAGTAGGAATATGAAAATAAATAGTCAAAATGTAAAAAGGCTAAAAAACAAGAATTGTCAAAAGATTTGCTTAACCAGATGGTTGATATGTCAGTAAAAATACAGTGGACTAAGAATAGGTACATTTAGTTTTTTTATACAAAATACGAATTTTGGTGACAAAAATGATTGAATTGTTGACAATACACTATAATAGGCAACATACATTGGTTTAACCACTTCATGACCCTTCAGTATTAAGGTTGCATATAAAATAATGTGTAGAATAGTTATAAAAACTATTATACATATTATTTAAAAATGTAGAAAAACATGTTGGAAACTTGGATTAACCGAAATGTAAGAAAACCAACACTACCTGAAAATACATTAATTTAATACATACATATGCAATTAACATAATTCGTAAAAATTTGACATCAGTCCGTATTTATTAAACGTTGACTATGCAGCCCTTTATAATGCACAGGTTTATGTCATATTTGACCTAGTGAGTTATGTAACATTTGACGTTAATGGCTATGTCACACAGTTATGAACCCTTTATAGATGATGACATACTCTATAGATGCTTTGTGACACATTTATGTAGTATTTATAAAGGCTTTATGAAGCCTTTATAAGCTGCATGTCATTTAAAATGGGACACTTATGCAAATGAGATATTTCTGAATTTAATTTGTAATACATTTGTAAAAAAAAAAAAAAAAAACATGTTTTCACTTTCTAGTTATGTGGTGTTGTGTGTGGATGGATGAAAAAACATAACTTTTTATACATTTTGAATGTAACACAACAACATGTGTAATAAGTCAAGGGGTATGAATACTTTCTGAAGGCACCGCATTCACACTTCACCTGTAATGGAAAGGCTTTGGTATTATTTATACAGACGGTCTCTTCTCAGTTTGGCAGAGGCACACTTTCACCAAATACATACAGTTCAGATACACATTTACTTAATAGAACAGACAAACTTGTCTTTCATGTATGAATGAGTAAAGTTGTTCCTCTCAGTCACAGATTGTGAAGTATACCACCATCCTATGGCCACAGCACATACTGAAAGCAATCCCTGCCCACTGGGCACAGACATCAATTCAATGTCTAATCCAAGTTGGTTAAAAATACAACAACGTTGATTCAACCAGTGTTGGCCCAGTGGGTGTAAAACTCCACAGTAAAACTGTTTTTCAGCTGGGCTCTTCACTCCAGCATTTTGAATATGAAATCGAATGTTTCATGAGGCGACATTATAAAATGTCACCTATTATTTGAGGGTATTTTCATACATATGTTTTACCGTTTAGGAACAAAAAGAAATTATGTATCTAGTCCCCCCATTTGAAGAAGTCATAAGTATTTGGACACCTTCACTTGTAGTGTATTAAATGTTGTAACCCTTTAAACGTAATGTTCAGTTAAATTATGTAGTTAGATATTGGTTCCCTTCACCTGTAAACAGTCTATGAACTTCTCTAATGAGTGACTGCAATCCACACTTTGGTTTTGATAGTCACTGCCAACAAACAAGAATGTCATCATTTTCAGACAAACACGTTACTTCCTTCAGCACACTATTACAGCAGTGTGACTGTTTTGGAATAAAATGTTCAATATATTTCCTTTAACATCCTCTGTGTTGCGTGCTTATTGTTTAACCATTGATTTGTTCCAGGTCATTTTGAGACCTTAAAGAGCATCAGGTACTGCTGGAATGTCTACCAATAGCATGTCCATCTTTATGTGAGAAATTACACTGCTCACTGTTCAAAACATTTATAAGGTATCATAAAGTATGTAAAGTCTTCACTTTAGATTAGGGACTGCAACACGACTGTACTAATGGTTAGTAAATAGTTTATAAGTTCATTCATAAGATGTTTAATGAAATATCTTATATCATCATTACACAGTATAAAAGGTGTTAATAAGTGTGTGAATAACCAGCTTACTAAAGTCATTAATGCATATACTAATGATTAGCAAATAGTTTATAAATTAATTCATTAAACATCTCATGAATTATCTTATATATCATTATTACAGACTATAAAAGTTGTTAATAAATGTGTGAACAACTAGATGATTAAAACAAATGTGGGAGTAATGATACATGAATGATGAATAAACTATTTACTAATCCATTATACATTCTTTATTATAAAGTGTTACCAATCTCTATATTCATTCTGACTCCACAGCATCAGAGAGAGCTGCTCTTGTGTGACCCCTGACCTGGCAGCAGTGATGTAGTAAGAGTAATGGTAGTGTCTGCTGCGATCTCCACCACTGTTGTGCTTAATCATTAATGCATATTGTACTTATGTATACATGTGAGAATCCCTAACGGACAAAACATTTACGAATGTGGGAGTAATGATTCATATATAGTGAACAAACTGTAAATTCCTCACAAATGGTTTATTACTTAACATTATAGTGTTACCCTTAACTGCATATTCGTGCATTGTATCCTCAACTACTTACACAAAACACCATTGAGATATACCTGGACATTATGTGATATCATACAGTATTGAACATTTCAACTTTACTACACTTGATGAAGACGTTGTGTCACAAATGAGCCACTAGAGGGAGGTGTTTAACAACATATAGAACGACTCATGACGTATTCAGAATGTACTTTTAGAATACTTACATACTATTTATCATTAAATAACATGGAATAACCACAGCCTTAGGTTTTTGGAGTACACAATCCACAATGACTACAATGCCTTTTATAAAACAAGCTTATGCCTTCTCCAAGTCATTCAAATCCAATCCATCCAAATCATTCTGAATCAACATCACATATATCTATAGTGACAACACTGAGAACAGTAATGTCAGTGTATTGTTACATGAAATAAATAATTACAACAATTGTAAAAAAAATATATATATATCCAACCTATGTTTGTGAAAGTAGGGAATACAATTATAGGAACTTCAGATTTAAAATAAGTTTAGCTTTCACTTTGAACCATGGATAAAAGAAAGCATAAATTATTGGATTTATTAAGGAATTAACAAGTGGCAGAAAACGGATGAATACTGATAAATTGTCACTTAAAAAATACAAAAATAATAAAATAAATAGTGTTGGAATCCAACAAATTAAAAAGGTGAAAACAACAATAGCTAGAGTTTTTGCTGCTTTCCTCTCAGACTTATTTGCCTGTACAGTTTTAACACCAGACACACTGGCAGCCTCTTTTGAAAATACCTTTCTGGCCTGTGATCTGGCCACCACAAAAATTTTCATATAAAGTGTTATAATAATGGAGCACGGGACAACCATTGTAAATAGAAGGTCAATTATATTACCCCAGATTGACCCTTCAACAATAAAACATTCTTTCAAACACCTACTGGGTACCAGTATATTTGCAACATTTTCTATATTAGCAGCACGGTAGATGATACAACAACACCAGGTGATGGATATACAACACATCATTCTTGTTATTGTTACTTTAGACTTGTACAATAAGGGATCACACACAGCAACATAGCGGTCAATAGATATCAAGACCAAATTGCCCAGAGATAAAGAAGTACATAAACAAGCAATGTAGGCATGAAACACACAGAAATATTCCCCAAAACCCCAGCATGATTCCATTATTGCGACAGTCATTACTGGTATCACAATCAGTCCCACCAGGAGATCTGACACAGCCAGAGAGAGGATGAGCAGGTTGGTTGGAGTGTGGAGCTGCTTGAAGTGAGAGATGGAGATGATCACCAGTAGGTTCAAAAATACTGTAACTGCTGAAATCAATGAGAAGAAGATGTACAGTGTTATGTAGATAGATGTCGATAGCAAAGCCTTTCTGCAAGAAGAGTTTCTGTCCTGAAAACAGTATTGAACATCTTCATGTTTCTCCATTTGTAATAAAAGGTAAAAATGCTGAGGTCCTTCGCCTGCTTGGTCCTGTGTGTGACCCTGTCATGTCCGCCTTCTGACAAACTCTGAGCTCTGCCTCTCTATTTATCCCTGAGTTGCTGACAGAAACTCCCCTCCCCGGAGTCTCTCTGCACATAGACACACAAACACACACACGTGGACACGTGAGCACAGAAATGAACAAACGGTTGGTTAAACAAATTATTTGTGGAAGCATGATGTAATGAATGACAGGACTGGATGTTGCTGTGCCCACCTAGCCTCAGCCTTATTGATAGTTAGAGATGAGATTGTTTTCACCTATTTAATTTGTTTGTTTCCCAGGGGGGCGTTATTGGAAATATGAATTGGTTCATAACTGACTCGCCTTCTTGTAACTAGGGGGCAGTATTTTCATTTTCGGAAAAATAACGTTCCCAAAGTAAACGGGCTATTTTGTCAGGACAAGATGCTAGAATATGCATATAATTGACAGCTTAGGATAGAAAACACTCTAAAGTTTCCAAAACTGTAAAAATATTGTCTGTGAGTATAACAGAACTGATATTGCAGCGAAAGCCTGAGGAAAATCCAACCATCCGGAAGTAACTCATGTTTTGAAAGCTCTGCGTTCCGATGCGTCCCTATTGAGCAGTGAATGGGCTATCAACCAGATTCCATTTTCTACGTATTCCCCAATGTGTCTACAGCATTTCAACGTAGTTTCCCGCCTTTATGTTGAAGAATGAGCGTAGCGACTACATTGCGTAAGTGGTCACATGATGGCACTCAGAGTGATTCTTGCGTAAAATACAGAGGTAGCCATTTTTTCCTCTCGGTCCTACTGAAAAGCCAATTGTCCCGGTGGATATATTATCGAATAGATATTTGAAAAACCCCTTGAGGATTGATTACAAAAACGTTTGCCATTTTCTGTCGATATTATGGAGCTGGATCCGGCGTGGAGTAGCGTGACCCCGAATTTCCGGACGATTTCTCAGCCAAACGTGAAGAACAAATGGAGCTATTTCGCCTACAAAAATAATATTTTTTGAAAAAAGGAACATTGGCTATCTAACTGGGAGTCTTGTGAGTGAAAACATCCGAAGCTCATCAAAGGTAAACGATTTAATTTGATTGCTTTTCTGATTTTCGTGACCAGGTTGCCTGCTGCTAGCTAGGCATAATGCTATGCTAGGCTATCGATAAACTTACACAAATGCCTGTCTTGCTTTGGCTGTAAAGCATATTTTCAAAATCTGAGACGACAGGGTGATTAACAAAAGGCTAAGCTGTGTTTCAATATATTTCACTTGTGATTTCATGAATAGGAATATTTTCTAGTAATATTTATGTCCGTTGCGTTATGCTAATTAGTGTCAGATGAAGACAACGTTCCCGGACCGGGGATGGGTAGTTACAACAGGTTAAATTTAAAAAACTTTAAAGTACATTTTCTCAACTGAGCACTTTAATGGGGAAAATAGAGTATGTCGTTGTTTTCGTCACTCAAAGGCTGTTTTACATGGGAAATAGGATAACTCTGTAAGACTGTTGTGGGTGATGTCAGTGCTCAGTTTGGAACATATTCCACAACTTCCGGAGACATGACGGCACGCCATATGTCAGCTAGTCAGTGTGTAGGAAAGTTGACTTTAGGGAAGTTGAAATGGCATAAATTGATGCTGCCCTACAAAGGCAGAGTGCAGAAACTACGAATTTGATCTGTTGTAACGGCCAAGTATTTTATCTGATTAATATGGTATTTGTTTCCTGACACAGGAACAAGCCAGTTGATCAAATATAATGCGGTATCAGAAAGTGCTATCTGTCTCTCACGACTTCCGCCGAAGTTGGTCCCTCTCCTTGTTCGGGCGGTGTTCGGCGGTCGACGTCACCGGCCTTCTAGCCATCGCCGATCCACTTTTCATTTTCCATTTGTTTTGTCTTTGTCTTACACACCTGATTTCAATCCCCCAATTACTTGTTCATTATTTAACCCTCTGTTTGTTTGTTTGAGTGATTGTTTTGATGTAAATCGGTCCGTTTATGTGGGCTCGCTATATTGTATTGTATTTGTCTATTTTGAATAAAATATGTTTATTTACTAATATCTGCTGTCCTGCACCTGACTCCTCTACACCAGCTACACACAAACCACCATTACAGAATAACTCACCCAAAGAATGGAGTCAGCAGGAGCAGACGCCCTCCCTGTGGCGATAGAGGAGCACGTCCAGCAGCACGCGACCATATTGCAACATCTGGGCACCGCCATGGATCGCGTTCTGCAGAAGATGGATCGTTGGCAGAGGGGAGGAGGTCATCCAGTGCCTCCACCAGCCCCACTACAGCAGGCCCCACTGTCCACCCCTCCATCACCCGGTCCCAGCGGGATTCGGCTCACGCTCCCGAGGGAGTATGATGGGACGGCTGCCGGATGCCAGGGGTTCCTACTCCAGCTTGAGCTCCACCCGGCTCCTTCAGGATGTGAGAGCGTGTCCGCCCTCGTCTCCTACCTCCCAGGCAAAGCAATGGAGTGTGCCAACGCCGCATGGAGTGAGGGAGATGTGGCCTTGGACCATTACGCAGAGTTCACCCTCCTCTTTCGGGCAGTTTTCGACCACCCGCCTGAGGGTTGAGCGGTGGGTGACCGTCTGTTCCACCTGAGGCAGGGGGCGAGCAGCGCGCAGGACCTTGCTTTGGACTTCCGGACACTGGCCACCAGCATGGGATGGAACGACAGGGCCCTGATCGATCACTACAGGTGCAGTCTGCGCGAGGATGTCTGTCGGGAGTTGGCCTGCTGAGACACCTCCCTCACGTTGGACCAGCTGGTGGACCTGTCCATTTGGCTGGACAACTTGCTGGCTACCCGTGGACGTCCAGATCGGGGCCTGTCAGTTCCATCCCCCAGCACCTCCGCTCCGACGCTCTTGGAGATGGGAGGTGCTGCACTTAGGGCGACCGGAGGAGGGGCCATTCCCTGCACCATCTGTGGCCGCAGAGGGCCCAATGCTGGTCGGTGCTGGGGAGGTTCCTCAGGGAGTCGATGCAGCAGGCAGGGCACTATCGTGTCACCCCAGGTGAGTCGGCACCAGGCTCACCCAGAGCCCCCTGTTGCTCACATGTATGTGTTTATTCAATTTCCTGAGTTTTCCCCGCATTCCCAGCATAAGGCACTTGTAGATTCAGGCGCAGCTGGGAATTTTATTGACCATTAATTTGCCCATAGTTTAGGGATTCCCCTTGTTCCTGTAGATATTTCCATCCCTGTGCATGCCCTAGATAGTCAACCATTAGGGTCAGTGCTGAATAGGGAGGCCACCGCTCCACTAAGCATGGTTACGCAGGAGGGTCACAAGGAGAGGATCAGTCTCTTCCTTACTGATTCTCCTGCGTTTCCCGGTGCTGGGCCTACCCTGGTTGGCCTGTGATGACCCCACTATTTCGTGGCAACAGAGGGCTCTCAAGGGGGGTCACGAGAGTGCTCAGGAAGGTTTGTGGGGGTTTCCATCGGTGCGACTACGGTGGAAAGTCCAGACCAGGTCTCCAATATGCGCATCCCCTCAGAATATGCCGATTTGGCCTTCGCCTTCTGTAAGAACAGGGCGACTAAATGACCACCTCATCGACGGGGGATTGTGCGATAAATCTCCTGGTAGACACAGCACTTCCCAGGAGTTAAGTGTATCCTCTGTCACAGGAGGAGACGGTGGCTATGGAAACATATGTCTCTGAATCCCTGGGTCAGTGATACATTCGGCCCTCCACTTCACCTGCCTCCTCAAGTTTATTTTTGTGAAGAAGAAGGATGGGGGTCTGCGCCCATGTATTGACTATCGAGGGATCAATCAGATCACTGTGAGGTACGCTGCCTCTCATCGCCAGTGTGATTGAGTCAATGCAGGGGGCACGCATCTTCACAAAAATTGGATCTCAGGAACGCTTACAACCTGGTACGTATCCGGGAGGGGGACTAGTGGAAGACGGCATTTAGTACCACCTCAAGGCACTATGAATACCTCGTCATGCCGTACGGGTTGATGAATGCTCCATCGGTCTTCCAGGTCTTTTGTTGACAAGATTTTCCGGGACCTGCATGGCCAGGGTCTAGTGGTGTATATCGATGACATTCTGATATACTCAGCTACACGCGCCAAGCATATGTCCCTGGTACGCAGGGTGCTTGGTCAACTATTAGAGCATGACCTGTACATCAAGGCTGAGAAATGTCTGTTCTTCCAACAGTCCGTCTCCTTCCTAGGGTACCGCATTTCCACGTCAGGGGTGGAGATGTAGAGTGACCGCATTTCCATATCCTGGAAAAACTTGTTCATAGAACGATTGGAAGATGGCGGGGGCGTTCGTAAGGCCATAGGGCATGAACAGGTTTTCGTAGTGCTCTTGTGCGGTGATAAAGGCCATATTCCATTCGTCGTTTTCACGTATACGGACAAGGTTATATGCACTTTGGATGTCTAGTATTGTATAGATGCCTTTGCGGCACACTTCAAATCAAATCAAATCAAATTTTATTTGTCACATACACATGGTTAGCAGATGTTAATGCGAGTGTAGCGAAATGCTTGTGCTTCTAGTTCCGACAATGCAGTAATAACGAGCAAGTAATCTAACTAACAATTCCAAAAAACTACTGTCTTATACACAGTGTAAGGGGATAAAGAATATGTACATACGGATATATGAATGAGTGATGGTACAGAGCAGCATAGGCAAGATACAGTAGATGATATCGAGTACAGTATATACATATGAGATAAGTATGTAAACCAAGTGGCATAGTTAAAGTGGCTAGTGATACATGTATTACATAAGGATGCAGTCGATGATATAGAGTACAGTATCAACGTATGCATATGAGATGAACAATGTAGGGTAAGTAACATTATATAAGGTAGCATTGTTTAAAGTGGCTAGTGATATATTTACATCATTTCCCATCAATTCCCATGATTAAAGTGGCTGGAGTAGAGTCAGTGTCATTGACAGTGTGTTGGCAGTAGCCACTCAATGTTAGTGGTGGCTGTTTAACAGTCTGATGGCCTTGAGATAGAAGCTGTTTTTCAGTCTCTCGGTCCCAGCTTTGATGCACCTGTACTGACCTCGCCTTCTGGATGTCAGCGGGGTGAACAGGCAGTGGCTCGGGTGGTTGATGTCCTTGATGATCTTTATGGCCTTCCTGTAGCATCGGGTGGTGTAGGTGTCCTGGAGGGCAGGTAGTTTGCCCCCGGTGATGCGTTGTGCAGACCTCACTACCCTCTGGAGAGCCTTACGGTTGAGGGTGGTGCAGTTGCCATACCAGGCGGTGATACAGCCCGCCAGGATGCTCTCGATTGTGCATCTGTAGAAGTTTGTGAGTGCTTTTGGTGACAAGCCGAATTTCTTCAGCCTCCTGAGGTTGAAGAGGCGCTGCTGCGCCTTCCTCACGATGCTGTCTGTGTGAGTGGACCAATTCAGTTTGTCTGTGATGTGTATGCCGAGGAACTTAAAACTTGCTACCCTCTCCACTACTGTTCCATCGATGTGGATGGGGGTGTTCCCTCTGCTGTTTCCTGAAGTCCACAATCATCTCCTTAGTTTTGTTGACGTTGAGTGTGAGGTTATTTTCCTGACACCACACTCCGAGGGCCCTCACCTCCTCCCTGTAGGCCGTCTCGTCGTTGTTGGTAATCAAGCCTACCACTGTTGTGTCGTCCGCAAACTTGATGATTGAGTTGGAGGCGTGCATGGCCACGCAGTCGTGGGTGAACAGGGAGTACAGGAGAGGGCTCAGAACGCACCCTTGTGGGGCCCCAGTGTTGAGGATCAGCGGGGAGGAGATGTTGTTGCCTACCCTCACCACCTGGGAGCGGCCCGTCAGGAAGTCCAGTACCCAGTTGCACAGGGCGGGGTCGAGACCCAGGGTCTCGAGCTTGATGACGAGCTTGGAGGGTACTATGGTGTTGAATGCCGAGCTGTAGTCGATGAACAGCATTCTCACATAGGTATTCCTCTTGTCCAGATGGGTTAGGGCAGTGTGCAGTGTGGTTGAGATTGCATCGTCTGTGGACCTATTTGGGCGGTAAGCAATTTGGAGTGGGTCAAGGGTGTCAGGTAGGGTGGAGGTGATATGGTCCTTGACTAGTCTCTCAAAGCACTTCATGATGACGGATGTGAGTGCTACGGGCGGTAGTCGTTTAGCTCAGTTACCTTAGCTTTCTTGGGAACAGGAACAATGGTGGCCCTCTTGAAGCATGTGGGAACAGCAGACTGGTATAGGGATTGATTGAATATGTCCGTAAACACACCGGCCAGCTGGTCTGCGCATGCTCTGAGGGCGCGGCTGGGGATGCCGTCTGGGCCTGCAGCCTTGCGAGGGTTAACACGTTTAAATGTCTTACTCACTTCGGCTGCAGTGAAGGAGAGACCGCATGTTTCCGTTGCAGGCCGTGTCAGTGGCACTGTATTGTCCTCAAAGCGGGCAAAAAGTTATTTAGTCTGCCTGGGAGCAAGACATCCTGGTCCGTGACTGGGCTGGGTTTCTTCCTGTAGTCCGTGATTGACTGTAGACCCTGCCACATGCCTCTTGTGTCTGAGCCGTTGAATTGAGATTCTACTTTGTCTCTGTACTGGCGCTTAGCTTGTTTGATAGCCTTGCGGAGGGAATAGCTGCACTGTTTGTATTCAGTCATGTTACCAGACACCTTGCCCTGATTAAAAGCAGTGGTTCGTGCCTTCAGTTTCACACGAATGCTGCCATCAATCCACGGTTTCTGGTTAGGGAATGTTTTAATCGTTGCTATGGGAATGACATCTTCAACGCACGTTCTAATGAACTCGCACACCGTATCAGCGTATTCGTCAATGTTGTTGTCTGACGCAATACGAAACATCTCCCAGTCCACGTGATGGAAGCAGTCTTGGAGTGTGGAGTCAGCTTGGTCGGACCAGCGTTGGACAGACCTCAGCGTGGGAGCTTCTTGTTTTAGTTTCTGTCTGTAGGCAGGGATCAACAAAATGGAGTCGTGGTCAGCTTTTCCGAAAGGGGGCGGGGCAGGGCCTTATATGCGTCGCGGAAGTTAGAGTAACAATGATCCAGGGTCTTTCCACCCCTGGTTGCGCAATCGATATGCTGATAAAATTTAGGGAGTCTTGTTTTCAGATTAGCCTTGTTAAAATCCCCAGCTACAATGAATGCAGCCTCCGGATAAATCGTTTCCAGTTTGCAGAGAGTTAAATAAAGTTTGTTCAGAGCCATCGATGTGTCTGCTTGGGGGATATATATGGCTGTGATTATAATCGAAGAGAATTCTCTTGGTAGATAATGCGGTCTACATTTGATTGTGAGGAATTCTAAATCAGGTGAACAGAAGGATTTGAGTTCCTGTATGTTTCTTTCATCACACCATGTCACGTTGGCCATAAGGCATACGCCCCCGCCCGTCTTCTTACCAGAAAGATGTTTGTTTCTGTCGGCGCGATGTGTGGAGAAACCCGCTGGCTGCACCGCTCGGATTGCGTCTCTCCAGTTAGCCATGTTTCCGTGAAGCAGAGAACGTTACAGTCTCTGATGTCCCTCTGGAATGCTACCCTTGCTCGGATTTCATCAACCTTGTTGTCAAGAGACTGGACATTGGCAAGAAGAATGCTAGGGAGTGGTGCACGATGTGCCCGTCTCCGGAGTCTGACCAGAAGACCGCTTCGTTTCCCTCTTTTTCTGAGTCGTTTTTTTTTTTTGGTCGCTGCATGTGATCCACTCGGTTACACTGGTTGTAAGGCAGAACACAGGATCCGCATCGCGAAAAACATATTCTTGGTCGTACTGATGGTGAGTTGACGCTGATCTTATATTCAGTAGTTCTTCTCGGCTGTATGTAATGAAACCTAAGATGACCTGGGGTACTAGTGTAAGAAATAACACGTAAAAAAACAAAAAACTGCATAGTTTCCTAGGAACGCGAAGCGAGGCGGCCATCTCTGTCGGCGCCGGAAGTATACCCTTGTTCAAGGGTCGCTGTAATCAGAGGAAGAGGGAAACTGTTCTTGACCGTCATGTCATTCAGGGAAAAGTAATCAATACATGGTCTGAGACCACAGTCCTTTTTTCCAATGAAGAAGAAGCTGGACACAGCCGGGAAGATGGTCGAATGAAACCGTTTGAGTGTTTCATCAATGTAGATCTCCATTGCCTCATTTTCCAGGATAGATAGCGGGTAAACACAGCCCTTCGGTGGGGACACTCCAGGGAGTAAGTCAATAGCACAGTCCCCTGGGCGATGTGGTGGCAGAATGGAGGCCTTGATTTTGCTGAAGACATTGCTGTACTGGGCATATTCAGACGGTATGGCGGATGGCACTGCAGAGGCAGATTCCTCAATGGTGGTGGCTCTGCAGGGTAGGCTGAGACAACTGTTGAAGCAGGTAGAAGACCAGGACAGTAGTTCACCTTGTCGCCACGAGATGGCAGGGTCATGACAACAAACCAGGGGTGTCCGAGGATGAGTGACTGTTTGGGGAATGAGAGTTCCGTGAGTTGACTCCAGCCGGGGACGAAGATCTGCTAAATACCTGGGCCACCTCTGGACGTAGTGGGGTCCCAATGGTCCCGTGGAAGTGGTGAACACACAGGCTGGGAGGTTCAGGAGTAGTGTCTCTCATGGGGAGTAGCCTGGCCAACTCAGGGAGGACCAGCAGTGATGGTGCTCCGGTGGTGGTGATGATTGCTCTAGCTGGGGAGGCCTAGAGCTGTGGTGGTCAGGAGAGTAGCAGTTGTACCGGTGCTGCAGCAGTGGTGACTCAGGCCAGGAGGGCCTAGAGTACGCCCTCCTGAGTTCGCCCTCCTGATCTCTTGCTGCTCGTTATGTAGGTCCTCATATTCCCTCATCAGCTCCCAACTATTGAGGGTGTGGTCACGTCCTGACCACTAAAGAGAGCTGGTAAAGACTAAACCTCCCCCTAAACTCACTCAAGTCTCAATCCTACACCCTCTCTGTAGAGTCTTTGACAAATAACAAGACATTTTCACAAGTACAGAACTGAAATGATTTTTTTTCATGAGGCCTCAGTTGGCACATCCTGATTTCATGGGGCATGATCCAGGATCAACACATATATAATATGATCCAGGGTCAATATAGACATATCTAACATGCTCTCGTGTGACCCCTGACCTGGCAGCAGTGAAGTTGTGAGAACACAAGTAGTGAGAGTACACCTACATTTTGTACTATTCTAAGGTTGTTGTTAATGTACCATGTACCTGCAGGCTGTACTCCTTGGCTGCATTGCTGGAGGCTGTGTAGATGGCTGTCTTCACTTATTTAGAGCATGTACAAGAGTTTTGCAGCAATGTGTCAAATAGATTAGAGCCCAGGGTCGCCGTGTGGCCCTGCATCGCTGTATGTCTGATGTCAACTTTTCAAGATATTGGACTTTCAAGAATCAAAGTGTCACCGGCCACAGCATCACACAGTATGATGATGCCTTTTGCATCATACAATATTTTGCATCATCGTGATGATGTGGCCTTCAACACTTTGATTCTTGGTTTTGAGTGACATTTCCCTTTAAAGCTGGAATCTGTAGCGTTGAAACTGCCATGTCCGTTTGCGATATTACATGTGCGATTGTCACACCCTGATTTGTTTCACCTGTCGTTGTGCTTGTCTCCACCCGACTCCAGGTGTCGCCCATCTTCCCATTATCTCGTGTGTATTCATACCTGGGTTCTCTGTTTGTCCCTTGACAGTTTGTCTTGTCTTGTCAGGTCTTACAAGCATTCTTTTCCGCCTTCCTGTTTCTCTGGTTCTGTTTCATAGTTTTTCCCGAACTTTCTTAGACACTACATATCCAAAGTATGTGGACAGCTGCTCGAGAAACATCTCATTCCAAAATCACGGGCATTAATATGGAATTGGTCCGCCCTTCTCCTCTATAATAGCCCTCACTCTTCTGGGAAGACTTTCCACTAGATGTTGGATAAATGCTGTTTGGGACTTCCATTCAGATTCCATTCTGCCACAAGACCATTAGTGAAGTTCGTCATTGATGTTGGGCGATTACGCCTGGCTCGCAGCCCACATTCCAATTCATCCCAATGGTGTTCGATGGGGTCGAGGTCATGGCTCTGTGCAGGCCAGTCTTCCACACAGATCTCGACAAGTATCTTGAGTAGATTGATTAGGAGGAAAAAAACATTTCAACATTATTTAGAATAGGGCTTTAATGTAAGAGAATTTGGAAAAAGTCAAGGGCTCTGATTAATTTCAGAATGCACTGTATCTGTTTTACAGTTTAGAAACAACTTATGTATCCACTCCTGACCCCTCCTGTCTCAGCCTCCAGTATTTATGCTGCAGTAGTATATGTGTTGGGGGGCTAGGGTCAGTCTGTTATATCTGAAGTATTTCTCCTGTCCTATTCGGTGTCCTGTGTGAATCTAAGTGTGCGTTCTCTAATTCTCTCTTTCTCTCTTTCTCTCTCTCTCTGAGGACCTGAACCCTAGGACCATGCCTCAGGACTACCTGGCATGATGACTCCTTGCTGTCCCCAGTCCACCTGGCCGTGCTGCTGCTCCAGTTTCAACTGTTCTGCCTGTGGCTACGGAACCCTGATCTGTTGACTGGACGTGCTACTGTACCAGACCTGATATTTTTAACTCTCTAGAGACAGCAGGAGTGGTAGAGATACTCTCAATGATCGGCTATGAAAAGCCAACTGACATTTACTCCTGAGGTGGTGAACTGTTGCACCCTCGACAACTACTGTGATTATTATTTGACCATGTTGGTCATTTATGAACAATCGAACATCTTGGCCATGTTCTGTTATAATCTCCACCCGGGAAGCAGCCAGAAGAGGACTGGCCACCCTTCATAGCTTGGTTCCTCTCTAGGTTTCTTCCTAGGTTTATGGCCTTTGTAGAGAGTTTTTCCTAGCCACCGTGCTTCTACACCTGCATTGCTTGCTGTTTGGGGTTTTAGGATGGGTTTCTGTAAAGCACTTTGTGGCATCAGCTGATGTAAGGAAGGGTTATATAAATACATTTGATTTGATTTGATATTCCCCACAATTAAATAATTCATAAGTATTTGGACACCTTCTGCAATCAAACAGGCAAAAGGTCAGTAGGGAGACAAAGTTGAGAGGCAATTCAAAGGTTTAGACACGAGACGTATGTGGCAGGGTCTTAAGACTATCAGGGATTACAAAGGATAAACCAGCCACGTCACGCATAGCGATGTCTTGCTCCCGGACAAGCAAAACACCTTCCGCTTTGAGGTTAACACAGTGCTACCAACGCAGTCCACTCCCTGTGGGTCTGTGGGCTCTCGTTCTCCGTGGCCGACGTGAGTAAGACATTTAAGTGTGTTAACCCTCGCATTGCTGCCGGTCCAGACGGCATCCCTATCCTGGAAGGACATTAACCTCATCCCGTCAGTAGAGGATGCCTGGTCATTCTTTAAAAGTGCCTTCCTCACCATCTTAAATAAGCATGCCCCTTTCAAAAAATGTAGAACCAGGAACAGATATAGCCCTTGGTTCTCTACAGACCTGACTGCCCTTGACCAGCACAAAAAACACACTGTGGCATTCTGCATTAGCATCGAATAGCCCTCGTGATATGCAACTTTTCAGGGAAGTTAGGAACAAATATACACAGGCAGTTAGGAAAGCTAAGGCTAGCTTTTTCAAATAGAAATTTGCATCCTGTAGCACGAACTCAAAATTATTCTGGGACACTGTAAAGGCCATGGAGAACAAGAGCACCTCCTCCCAGCTGCCCACTGCACTGAGGCTAGGAAACACTGTCACCACCAATAAATCCACTTTAATTGAGAATTTCAACAAGCAATTTTCTACGGCTGGCCATGCTTTCCACCTGGCTTCCCCTACCCCGGTCAACAGCCCTGCACTCCCCACAGCAACTCGCCCAAGCCTCCCCATTTCTCCTTCACCTAAATCCAGATAGCTGATGTTCTGAAAGAGCTGCAAAATCTGGACCCCTAGGAATCAGCTGGGCTAGACAATCTGGACCCTCTCTTTCTAAAATTAGCTGCCGAAATTGTTGCAACACCTATCAATAGCCTGTTCAAAACCTCTCTTTCGTATCGTCTGAGATTCCCATAGATTGGAAAGCTGCCGCGGTCACCCCCCTCTTCAAAGGGGGAGATAATCTAGACCCAAACTGCTACAGACCTATATCCATCCTACCCTGCCTTTCTAAGGTCTTCGAAACTGATCACTGCCCGCACCTGCCTGCCCGTCTAGCATCACTACTCTTGGACGGCTCTGACTTAGAATATGTGGATAACTACAAATACCTAGGTGTCTGGTTAGACTGTAAACTCTCCTTCCAGACTCACATTAAGCATTTACAATCCAAAATTAAATATTGAATCGGCTTCCTATTTTGCAACAAAGCATCCTTCACTCATGCTGCCAAACATACCCTCGTAAAACTGACCATCCTACCGATCCTCGACTTTGGCCATGTCATTTACAAAATAGCCTCCAACACTCTACTCAACAAATTTGATGCAGTCTATCACAGTGCCATCCGTTTTGTCACCAAAGCCCCATATTATACCCACCACTGCGACTTGTACGCTCTCGTTTACTGGCCCTCGCTTCACTCTCATCGCCAAACCCACTGGCTCCAGGTCATCTACAAGTCTCTGCTAGGTAAAGCCCCGCCTTATCTCAGCTCACTGGTCATCATAGCAGCACCCACTCGTAGCACGCGCTCCAGCTGGTATATCTCACTGGTCACCCCCAAAGCCAATTTATCCTTTGGCCGCCTTTCCTTCCAGTTCTCTGCTGCCAATGACTGGAACGAACTGCAAAAATCTCTGAAGCTGGAGACTCACATCTCCCTCCCTTCCAGTGTTTAATTGTTATATTATAAATACTTCGCCACCACGGCCTATTTATTGCCTTAACTCCCTTACCTCAACTCATTTGCACTCACTGTATATAGATATATGTTTTCTTTTTTTTCTACTGTATTATTAACGGTATGTTTTGTTTATTCCATGTGTAACTCTGTGTTGTTGTATATGTTGAACTGCTATGCTTTATCTTGGCCAGGTCGCAGTTGCAAATGAGAACTTGTTCTCAACTAGCTTACCTGGTTAAATAAAAGTGAAATAAAAAGTAAATAAAAACAAATGTAAGAATGCTGTTCAATGACAATATCTTAGCCTTCAATGCCATAGTACCCTCCAAGTTCATCACTAAGCTTGGGGCCTTGGGTCTTAAACCCGCCCTATGAAACTGCATCCTGGAGTTCCTGACGGGCCGCTCCCAGGTGGCGAAGGTAGGAAATAACACCTCTACTGTGCTGGTACTCAAAACAGGGGCCCCACATGGGGCTCAGCCCCCCTCCTGTGTACTCCCTGTTCACCCATGATTGTGTGGACATCACACCTCCAACCCAATCATCAAGTTTGCAGGACACACAAAAGTAGTAGTCCTCATTACCAACAATGACGAAACAGAGTACATGGAGGAGGTGAGGGACCTGGAGAAGTAGTGCCAGGAAAATAAACTCTCCCTCAACGTCAGCATGCCCCTATTCAAATCAATGGGACCACAGTGACTGTGAAAAGCATTCAGTTCCACGGCGTATACATATGTATTTTTTATTTGATTTAACGTAGGCAAGTCAGTAAAATAACAAATTCATATTTACAATGACGGGCCAGCCAAAAGGCCAATGGCCTCCTGCGGGGACGGGGGCTGAAAAAATATACACACACTACCGTTCAAAGGTTTTGTTTTTTTCGGAAGAAAATCATTTTTTTTTGTCCATTCAAATAACATCAAATTGATCAGAAATACTGTGTAGACATTGTTAATGTTGTAAATGACTATTGTAGCTGGAAAGTTCCTCTGTCCAGTGTCTGTGTTCTTTTGACCACATTAAACTTTTTTTTTATTGGCCAGTTGTAGATATGGCTTTTTATTTGCAACTCTGCCTAGAAGTTCAGCATCTTGGATTCGCCTCTTCACTGTTGATGCTGACACTACTTAATGAAGCTGCCAGTTGATGACTTGTGAGGTGCCTGTTTCTCAAACTAGACATTCTAATGTAGTTGTCCTCCTGCTCAGTTGTGCACCAGGCCTCCCACTCCTCTTTCTATTGTGGTTAGAGCCATTTTGCTCTGTTATGTGAAAGGAAAAATACATATCGTTGTACAAGATCTTAAGTTTCTTGGCAATATCTTGCATTAAATAGCCTTCATTTCTCAGAACAATAGCAGACTGACGAGTTTCAGAAGAAATGTATTTGTTTCTGTTCATGTTGAGCCTGTAATCAAACCCACGAATGCTTATGCTCCAGATACTCAACTAGTCTAAAGACCAGTTTTATTGCTTCTTTAATCAGAAGTACAGTTTTCAGCTGTGCTAACATAATTGCAAAAAAATGTTTTCTAATGATCAATTAGCCTTTTAAAATTATAAACTTGTATTAGCTAACACAACGTGCCATTGGAACACAGGACTGATGGTTGCTGATAATGGGCCTCTGTACGCCTACATAGATACCACCCCCCCCCCAAAGATTCTGCCATTTACAACATTACCAATTTCTACACTGTATTTCTGATCAAAAACAAAGACATTTCTAAGTGACCCCAAACTTTTGAATGGTAGTAAATATATATATATATATACACTGCTCAAAAAAATAAAGGGAACACTAAAATAACACATCCTAGATCTGAATGAATGAAATATTCTTCTTAAATACTTTTTGTTTACATAGTTGAATGTGCTGACAACAAAATCACACAAATTATCAATGGAAATCAAATGTATCAACCCATGGAGGTCTGGATTTGAAGTGACTCTCAAATTAAAGTGGAAAACCACACTACAGGCTGATCCAACATTGATGTAATGTCCTTAAAACAAGTCAAAATGAGGCTCAGTAGTGTGTGTGGCCTCCTCCCAGACCTGGACAAAAGCATCCGCCAACTCCTGGACAGTCTGTGGTACAACGTGGCATTGGTGGATGGAGTGAGACATGATGTCCCAGATGTGCTCAATTGGATTCAGGTCTGGGGAACGGGCGGGCCAGTCCATAGCATCAATGCCTTCCTCTTGCAGGAACTGCTGACACACTCCAGTCACATGAGGTCTAGCATTGTCTTGCATTAGGAGGAACCCAGGGCCAACCGCACCAGCACATGGTCTCATAAGGGGTCTGAGGATCTAATCTTGGTATCTAATGGCAGTCAGGCTACCTCTGGCGAGCACATGGAGGGCTGTGCGGCCCCCTAAGAAATGTCACCCCACACCATGACTGACCCACCGCCAAACCGGTCATGCTGGAGGATGTTACAGGCAGCAGAACGTTCTCCACGGCGTCTCCAGACTCTGTCATGTCTGTCACGTGCTTTCATCTGTGAAGAGCACAGGGCGCCAATGGCGAATATGCCAATCTTGGTGTTCTCTGGCAAATGCCAAACGTCCTGCACGGTGTTGGGCTGTAAGCACAACCCCCACCTGTGGACGTCGGGCCCTCATATCACCCTCATGTAGTCTGTTTCTGGCCATTTGAGCAGACACATGCACATTTGTGGCCTGCTGCAGGTCATTTTGCAGGGCTCTGGCAGTGCTCCTCCTGCTCCTCCTTGCACAAAGGCGGAGGTAGCGGTCCTGCTGCTGGGTTGTTGCCCTCCTGCGGCCTCCTCCACGTCTCCTGATGTACTGGCCTGTCTCCTGGTAGGGCCTCCATGCTCTGGACACTACGCTGACAGACACAGCAAACCTTCTTGCCACAGCTCGCATTGATGTCCCATCCTGGATGAGCTGCACTACCTGAGCTACTTGTATGGGTTGTAGACTCCGTCTCATGCTACCACTAGAGTGAAAGCACCGCCAGCATTCAAAAGTGACCAAAACATCAGCCAGGAAGCATAGGAACTGAGAAGTGGTCTGTGGTCACCACCTGCAGAACCACTCCTTTATTGGGGGTGTCTTGCTAATTGCCTATAATTTCCACCTGTTGCCTATTCCATCTGCACAACAGCATGTGAAATTTGTAAACCAGTGATGCTTCCTAAATGGACAGTTTGATTTCACAGAACTGTGATTGACTTGGAGTTACATTGTGTTGTTTAACCTCTAGCGACGAGCAATCCCGTATCCGGGAGCGTAATCATAGCCTCAAGCTCATTACCATAACGCAACGTTTCCTATTCATGAAAAAAATATATTGAAACACAAGCTTAGCCTTTTGTTAACAACACTGTCATCTCAGATTTTCAAAATATGCTTTTCAACCAAAGCTACACAAGCATTTGTGTAAGAGTATTGATAGCATAGCATTAAGCCTAGCATTCAGCAGGCAACATTTTCACAAAAACAAGAAAAGCATTAAAATAAAATAATTTACCTTTGAAGAACTTCGGATGTTTTCAATGACGAGACTCTTAGTTAGAAAGCAAATGTTCATTTTTTCCAAAAAGATTATTTGTGTAGACGAAATAGCTCCGTTTTGTTCATCACGTTTGGCTAAGAAAAATACTGGAAAATGCAGTCACTTACAACGCCAAATGTTTTTCCAAATTAGCTCCATAATATCAACAGAAACATGGCAAACGTTGTTTAGAATCAATCCTCAAGGTGTTTTTCACATATCCATTCGATAATCTATCATTCGTGGCAGCTGGCTTCTCATCAGAAGCAAACGGAAAAATACTGCAGCTGGAGATTACGCAATAATTGCAATGGAGGACACCAAGCGACCACCTGGTACATGTAGTCTCTTATGGTCAATCTTCCAATGATATGCCTACAAATACATCACAATGCTGCAAACACCTTGGGGAAAACGTGGAAAACGTAAACTGACTGCTAGCTCCTTCACAGCCATATAAGGAGTCATTGGAATGAGGCGGTTTCAAAAAATGCGGCACTTCCTGATTGGATTTTTATCTGGGTTTCGCCTGTAACATCAGTTCTGTGGCACTCACAGACAATATCTTTGCAGTTTTGGAAACGTCAGAGTGTTTTCTTTCCAAAGCTGTCAATTATATGCATAGTCGAGCATCTTTTCGTGACAAAATATCTTGTTTAAAACAGGAATGTTTTTCATCCAAAAATTAAAAGAGCGCCCCCTATATTGAAGAAGTTAAGTGTTCCCTTTATTTTTTTGAGCAGTGTATATATAGGACAAAACACACATCACTACAAGAGAGACAACACTACATGAAGAGACCTAAGACAACATAGCATGGCAGCAACGCATGGTAGCAACACAACATGACAACAACATGGCAGCAGCACAACATTGTTGGGCACAGACAACAGCACAAAGGGCAAGAAGGTAGAGACAATATATCATGCAAAGCAGCCACAACTGTCAGTAAGTGTCCATGATTGAGTCTTTGAATGAAGAGATTAAGATAAAACTGTCCCGTTTGTGTCAGGAGGAACAGCACAGGGGAACCCAAGAGCAGACTCAGACCAGGAAACAGGGATGAATGAACCAAGATATTTATTGTACACAGGGAGAGATGAAGTGAAGATCCAGGGAAGCTCGGATGAGTTGTAGGAAAACAGAAGTGGAGGCTGAGGTTGGAGTGAGCTGGGTTGGGAAAGGGGAAACAGGTATGGATGGGAATCCAAGGGAGTGGTGTTGTGGTGAGTCCAAAACAAGGTAGCAGGGTGGTGAGATGTGGAACAGGAGACAGGAGCCAGAGTCAAGGCGGCAAAACTGCAGTGAGAGGATAAACAACGTCAGGCAGGGAAATAGGTAAAGCATGGTAACAGGATCTTCAATGATAATGATGGCTAGAAGCACAAATTGACTGAACAGAGATTACGATCTGGCAGAGTGGAAGTGGCAGGACTGAGTATTTGTAGAGGTCTTGATAATGGAACGAGTTGCAGCTGGTAGGGATCTGCTCTGAATCCAGCACAGCTGTCTCCAACTACACAATCACACAAACAGAAAGGGAGGGGGAGAGAGAGAGTGTACTGGGGAGTGGATGCAGGTCAGGCAGACACCGGATGACCACTAGTGGGTGTGGCAAGAGGCAGATGTGACAGTTTCAATGTTTTTTGCAGCCCGTTCCAGTCACAAGCTGCAGCAAAATTAAAAGACTTGCAATGTGTGTGTTTTGAGGACCAACTGAGAGCATCATGTCAGGTTGTGTCACCGCCTGGTATGGCAACTGCACCGCCCGCAACCCCAGGGCTCTCCAGAGGCTGGTACGGTCTGGGCACAATGCCTACACTCCAGGAAACCTACAGTACCCAATGTCACAACAAGGCCAAAAAGATCATCAAGGACATCAACCACCCGAACCACGGGCTGCTCACCCCACTATCATCTAGAAGGCAAGGTCAGTACAGGTGCATCAAAGCTTGGACCGAGAGACTGAAAAACAGATTCTATATCAAGGCCATCAGACTGTTAAATACCCATCACAAGCCGACTACCACCCGGTTACTCAACCTTGCACCTTAGAGGATGCTGCCCAATGTACATAGACATGTGATCCCTTGTCACTTTAATAATGGAACACTAGTCACTTTAATAATGGAACACTAGTCACTTTAATAATGTTTACATACTATTTAACCCATTCCATATGTACATACAGTATTTTACTGTATTCTACTGTATTTCTTGTCAAAACCACTCAGACATTGCCTTTCCTAATATTTATATATTTTTTAATTCCATTCTTTTACTTTTTGATGTGTGTGTATTATTGTGAATTGTTAGATACTTCTGCACTGTTGGAGATAGGAACATAAGCATTTCACTACACCCACAATAACATCTGACAAATATGTGTATGTGACCAATAAATTGTGATTTTGATTTGATTTTGTAATGTATTAATAATTCAGTTCAGATGGACATTTTTTAAGTCTAATAAATGTTCAGCTTTGAAACACACAGTTGACAGCTGCCATGTGGCTTGCCGTCGTATCTCCTGAAGTTGTGGATTATGGTCCAAACTGAGCACTGACATTACTCAAACCAGTCCCATGTAAAGTAGCCTTTGTTTGACCATTAAAATGCTAACAATCAGTCAGGCTGAAGGCTAGGTGGGCACAGCAACATCCAATCCTGTCATACATTACATCATGTTTTCACAAATGATTTGTGTATTCAATCTTCTTCTCATTGATTTCAACAGTTACAGTATTTTTTAACATAATGGTGATCATCTCCATCTCTCACTTCAAGCAGCTTCCCACTACAACCAACCTGCTCATCCTCTCTCTGGCTGTGTCAGATCTCCTGGTGGGACTGATTGTGATACCAGTAACGACTCTAGCAGTAATGGAACCATGCTGGGGTTTTGAGGAATATTTCTGTGTGTTTCATATCTACATTCCTTTTTTATGTACCTCTTTATCTCTGGGCAGTTTGGTCTTGATATCTATTGACCGCTATGTTGCTGTGTGTGATCCCTTATTGTACCACTCTAAAATAACAATAACACAAATGATGTGTTGTATATCCATAACCTGGTGTTGTTGTATCATATACTGTGCTGCTATTGTAAAAAACTTTGTAAATGTACAGGTACCAAGTAGGTGTTTGAGGGAATGTTTTATTTTTGAAGGGATAACCTGGGCTAATATCGTTGACCTTGTAATTATAATGGTTGTCCCGTGCTCTATTATTATAACACTTTATATGAACATCTTTGTGGTGGCCAGATCACAGGCCAGAAAGGTTTTTTCAAAAGAGGCTGCCAGTGTGTCTGGTGTTAAAACTGTACAGGCAAATAAGTCTGAGAGAAAGGCAGCAAAAACTCTGTCTATTGTTGTTTTCACCTACGTCATTTGTTGGATTCCATCTTTATTTATTTTCTTATTTTTGTATTTTTTAAGTGATAATTTATCACTTATCATCCGTTTTGTGCCACTTGCTAATTCCTTAATGAATCCAATAATTTATGCTTTCTTTTATCCATGGTTCAAAGCTACATTTTATTAACTTTGAAGATAAGACATTCATAGATAAACTTATTTTATTTCTTAAATGAATGTGTAGGTTCAAAAATACTGTAACTGCTGATATCAATGAGAAGATGATGTACAGTGTTATGTAGATAGATGTCGATAGAAAAGCCTTTCTGCAAGAAGAGTTTCTGTCCTGAAAACAGTATTGAACATCTTCATGTTTCTCCATTTGTAATAAAAAGTAAAAATGCTGAGGTCCTGCTCCTGCTTGGTCCTGTGTGTGACCCTGTCAGGTCCGCCTTCTGACAAACTCTGAGCTCTGCCTCTCTATTTATCCCTGAGTTACGGACAGAAACTCCCCTCCCCGGAGTCTCTCTGCATGATGTAATGCATGACAGGATTGGATGTTGCTGTGACCACCTAGCCTGTCATTCAGCCTTACTGATCGTTAGAGATGAGAGAAAAGGTAAATTTACTTACTGATCATTTTAATGAGGAAAATATAGTATGGGTGATGTTTTCGTCACTAAAAGGCTATTTTACATTGGAAACTGTGTAAGACTAAATATTTTGGCCGATGTCAGAGCTCAGTTTGGACCATAATCCACAACCTCAGGACACATGATGGCATGCCACATTTGACAGTAGGGAAGTTGATGAGATACCATAAGTTTAGGGTGTACATGCTAGTAGCAAATGCAATCAAAATAATGGCATTCCATAGGAACGTTCCATAGACTATAAAAATGTTGATCTGAACTGAATTATTAATAAATCCCGTGTCTGAGCCGCTGAATTAAGACTCCACTTTGTCTCTCTACTGACGTTGTGCTTGTTTGTGTCACACCCTGATCTGTTTCACCTGTCTTTGTGATTGTGTCCACCCCCTCCAGGTGTCGCTCTTCTTCCTCATTATCCCCTGTGTATTTATACCTGTGTTTTCTGTCTGTCTGTGCCAGTTCGTCTTGTTTGTTCAAGCCAACCAGCGTTTTGTCTCAGCTCCTGCTTTTCCCAGTCTCTCTTTTTCTCGCACTCCTGGTTTTGACCCTTGCCTGTCCTGTCTTTGAGCCTGCTTGCCTGACGACTCTGTCTGCCCCTGACCCTTTACCTGCCTTCCGTCCAGTACTTTTCCACCAATTCTCTGGACTCTGCCTGCCTTTACCTGTCTGTCTGCCTGCCACTTTGGGATATTTAAACTATTGGTTATCCAACATTGTCTGCATCTGGGTCTTACCTTCATATGTGATAGTAGGAATTGGCCCTGACTGACCCAGTAGACCCAGACCAGCTCCGCAATGACATCTCCTCCCAAGGAGCCTCCATTGGTAGGCATGAGGAATTGCTTTGTGGGCTGATGGAGTTGGTTCAAATGTTGGCTGAGCGCCATGACCGACGTTGGACATGCTACAGGAACAATTCTGCCGGTCTGGGGGACACCCTTCCACGGAGGCAAACCCATTGTCCTCCAGTAATCCGGCGGTTAGTAGCGCCACCCCAAAGGCCACTCCACCTTCCTTGGATCCCCGGTTATCTCCCCTGAAAATCTTTAATGGAGAGCCGAGCACCTGTCGGGTGTTTTTTAGCTAATTTTGTCCTCATTTTCGAGCTTCAGCCCTCCCCCTTCCCCTCGGATCGCTCCTGAAATAGCCCACCTCATCATGTTTATGTCTAGAAGGGCTCTCACCTGGCTACCAACGAATGGGAACAGCAGCCAGCCATATGCATGAGCCTGGGGGGGGGTTAGTGGGAGAGGTAAGGAAGGTTTTCGATGCCCCGTTCTCCAGGAGAGAAGCTGCCCGGAGTCTAATCCAGCTCCTGCAGGATGCCCGCACTGTGGCAGACTATGAGGTGGATTTCCGCGCGTTGGCAACAGAGAGTGCGTGGAGCCCAGAAGCATTATTTGATATGTTCCTGCATGGCGTCTCGGAGGAGGTTGAGGACGAGCTTGTGGCTCAGGAGTTACCCACAGATCTTGGCTCCCTCGCTGGAATAACAGATGAGCAGGGAATTCGATGTAACTCGCTCGTCTAGATATTCCACCTCGCCTTTGAGCCATCCTGGAAGTCACCAACGGTCCCGTGGCTGAGAGCACCCGAGGTTTCCCGACCTTCCTCAAGAGTCACCGAAAAGTGCAGCGGCACTGTTTCCCGACACCATGCAACTAGGCAGAGCTGGGCTGTTGCCAGCAGAAAGACAGGATCAGCACAAGGAGATGCCTGTATTGAGGGACTTTTGGTAATTTTGTATTATCGTGCCCGGTAAAGGACCAGGCTCTAGAGGGAGTGAGTTCTCTGGTGGGCCATATGGAGAACTTTTCTGCTTCCCTTACATCATATTATAGAGACAGTACATCTAGCTGGTCTGTCATAATATAATAGAGGCAGTATATCTAGCTGGTCTGTCATATTATTATAGAGACAGTAGATCTAGCTGGTCTGTCATAATATCATAGGAACAGTAGATCTAGCTGGTCTGTCATAGTACAATAGAGACAGTAGATCAAGCTGGTCTGTCATAATATAATAGAGACAGTAGATCTAGCTGGTCTGTCATATTAAAATAGAGACAGTAGATCTAGCAGGTCTGTCATAATATAATAGAGACACAGAGACAGTAGCTCTAGCTGGTCTGTCATAATATAATAGAGACAGTAGATGTACCTGGTCTGTCATAATATAATAGAGACAGTAGATCTAGCTGGTCTGTCATATTATAATAGAGAAAGTAGATCTAGCTGGTCTGTCAAAATATAATAGAGACAGTCGATCTAGCTGGTCTGTCATATTATAATAGAGACAGCAGATCTAGCTGGTCTGTCATAATATAATACAGACAGTAGATCTAGCTTGTCTGTCATAATATAATACAGACAGTAGATCTAGCTGGTCTGTCATAATATAATAGAGACAGTAGATCTAAATGGTCTGTCATAATATATTAGAGTAAGTAGATCAAGTAGGTCTGTCATAATACAATAGAGACAGTAGATCTAGCTGGTCTGTCATAATATAATAGAGACAGTAGATCTAGCTGGTCTGTCATAATATTATAGAGACAATGGATCTAGCTGGTCTGTCATAGTACAATAGAGACAGTAGATCTAGCTGGTCTGTCATAATATAATAGAGACAGTAGATCTAGCTGGTCTGTCATAGTACAATAGAGACAGTAGATCTATCTGGTCTGTCATATTATAATCGAGACAGTAGATCTAGCTGGTCTGTCATAATATATTAGAGACAGTGGATCTAGCTGGACTGTCATATTATAATAGAGACGATAGATCTAGCTGGTCTGTCATAATATATTAGAGACAGTAGATCTATCTGGTCTGTCATAATATAATAGAGACAGTAGATCTAGCTGGTCTGTCATCGTACAATAGAGACAGTAGATCTAGCTGGTCTGTCATATTATAATAGAGACAGTAGTTCTAGCTGGTCTGTCATAATATTACAGAGACAGTAGATCTAGCTGGTCTGTCAGTTTATAATAGAACAGAAGATCTAGCTGGTCTGTCATATTACAATAGAGACAGTAGATCTAGATGGTCTGTCATAATATAATATAGACAGTAGGTCTAGCTGGTCCGTCATATTATAGTAGAGAGAGTAGATCTAACTGGTCTGTCATATTATAATAGAGACATTAGATCTATCTGGTCTGTCATATTATAATAGAGACAGTAGATCTAGCTGGTCTGTCATATTATAATAGAGACAGTAGAATCTGCTGGTCTGTCATAATATGATAGAGACGCAGCAACATTAGATCTAGCTGGTCTGTCATAATATAATAGAGACAGTATATCAAGCTGGTCTGTCGTATTATAATCGAGACAGTAGATCTAGCTGGTCTGTCATATTATAATAGAGACAGTATATCTAGCTGGTCTGTCATAATATCATAGGAACAGTAGATCTAGCTGGTCTGTCATAATATAATAGAGACAGTAGATCTAGCTGGTCTGTCATATTAAAATAGAGAAAGTAGATCTAGCTGGTCTGTCATAATATGATAGAGACACAGAGACAGTAGATCTAGCTGGTCTGTCATATTATTATCGAGACAGTAGATCTAGCTGGCCTGTCATAATGTCATAGGAACAGTAGATCTAGCTGGTCTGTCATAATATAACAGAGAAAGTAGATCTAGCTGGTCTGTCATAATATAATAGAGACAGTAGATCTAGCTGGTCTGTCATATTATAATCGATACAGTAGATCTAGCTGGTCTGTCATAATATAATAGAGACAGTAGATCTAGCTGGTCTGTCATATTTTTATAGAGACAGTAGATGTAGCTGGTCTGTCATAATATCATAGGAACAGTAGATCTAGCTGGTCTGTCATAATATAATAGAGACAGTAGATCTAGCTGGTCTGTCATATTATAATCGATACAGTAGATCTAGCTGGTCTGTCATAATATAATAGAGACAGTAGATCTAGCTGGTCTGTCATATTTTTATAGAGACAGTAGATGTAGCTGGTCTGTCATAATATCATAGGAACAGTAGATCTAGCTGGTCTGTCATAGTACAATAGAGACAGTAGATCTAGCTGGTCTGTCAAATTTGAATAGAGACAGTAGATCTAGCTGGTCTGTCATAATATAATAGAGACAGTAGATGTACCTGGTCTGTCATAATATAATAGACACAGTAGATCTAGCTGGTCTGTCATATTATAATAGAGACAGTAGATCTAGCTGGTCTGTCATAATATAATAGAGACAGTAGATCTAGCTGGTCTGTCATATTATAATAGAGACAGTAGATGTACCTGGTCTGTCATAATATAATAGAGACAGTAGATGTACCTGGTCTGTCATAATATAATAGACACAGTAGATCTAGCTGGTCTGTCATATTATAATAGAGACAGTAGATCTAGCAGGTCTGTCATAATATAATAGAGACACAGAGACAGTAGCTCTAGCTGGTCTGTCATAATATAATAGAGACAGTAGATGTACCTGGTCTGTCATAATATAATAGAGACAGTAGATCTAGCTGGTCTGTCATATTATAAAAGAGAAAGTAGATCTAGAAGGTCTGTCATATTAAAATAGAGACAGTAGATCTAGCTGGTCTGTCATAATATAATAGAGACAGTAGATCTAGCTGGTCTGTCATATTATAATAGAGACAGTAGAACTAGATGGTCTGTCATAATATGATAGAGACGCAGCAACAGTAGATCTAGCTGGTCTGTCATAATATAATAGAGACAGTATATCAAGCTGGTCTGTCGTATTATAATCGAGACAGTAGATCTAGCTGGTCTGTGATAATATCATAGGAACAGTAGATCTAGCTGGTCTGTCATAGTACAATAGAGACAGTAGATCTAGCCCGTCTGTCATTATATAATAGAGACAGTAGATGTACCTGGTCTGTCATAATATAATAGAGACAGTAGATCTAGCTGGTCTGTCATAATATAATAGAGACAGTAGATCTATCTGGTCTGTCATATTATAATAGAGACAGTAGATCTAGCTGGTCTGTCATAGTACACTAGAGACAGTAGATCTAGCTGGTCTGTCATATTATAATAGAGACAGTAGATCTAGCTGGTCTGTCATATTATAATAGAGACAGTAGATCTAGCTGGTCTGTCATAATATATTAGAGACAGTAGGTCTTGTTGGTCCGTCATATTAGAGTAGAGACAGTAGATCTAGCTGGTCTGTCATAATATATTAGAGACAGTAGATCTAGCTGGTCTGTCATATTATAATAGAGACAGCAGATCTAGCTGGTCTGTCATAATATAATACAGACAGTAGATCTAGCTTGTCTGTCACAATATAATACAGACAGTAGATCTAGCTGGTCTGTCATATTATAATTGAGACAGTAGATCTAGCTGGTCTGTCATAATATAATAGAGACAGTAGATCTAGCTGGTCTGTCATATTATAATAGAGACGATAGATCTAGCTGGTCTGTCATAATATATTAGAGACAGTAGATCTATCTGGTCTGTCATAATATAATAGAGACAGTAGATCTAGCTGGTCTGTCATCGTACAATAGAGACAGTAGATCTAGCTGGTCTGTCATATTATAATAGAGACAGTAGTTCTAGCTGGTCTGTCATAATATTACAGAGACAGTAGATCTAGCTGGTCTGTCATATTATAATAGAACAGAAGATCTAGCTGGTCTGTCATAATATAATATAGACTGTAGATCTAGCTGGTCTGTCATAATATAATAGAGACAGAAGATCTAGCTGGTCTGTCATATTATAATAGAGACAGTAGAACTAGATGGTCTGTCATAATATGATAGAGACGCAGCAACAGTAGATCTAGCTGGTCTGTCATAATATAATATAGACTGTAGATCTAGCTGGTCTGTCATATTATAATAGAGACATTAGATCTATCTGGTCTGTCATATTATAATAGAGACAGTCGATCTAGCTGGTATGTCATACTATAATAGAGACAGTAGATCTAGCTGGTCTGTCATAATATAATAGAGACAGTATATCTAGCTGGTCTGTCATATTATAATAGAGACAGTAGAACTAGCTGGTCTGTCATAATATGATAGAGACGCAGCAACAGTAGATCTAGCTGGTCTGTCATAATATAATAGAGACAGTACATCAAGCTGGTCTGTCATATTATAATTGAGACAGTAGATCTAGCTGGTCTGTCATATTATAATAGAGACAGTATATCTAGCTGGTCTGTCATAATATCATAGGAACAGTAGATCTAGCTGGTCTGTCATAATATAATAGAGAAAGTAGATCTAGCTGGTCTGTCATAATATGATAGAGACACAGCAACAGTAGATCTAGCTGGTCTGTCATAATATAATAGAGACAGTAGATCAAGTAGGTCTGTCAATACAATAGAGACAGTAGATCTAGCTCGTCTGTCATAATATAATACAGACAGTAGATCTAGCTTGTCTGTCACAATATAATACAGACAGTAGATCTAGCTGGTCTGTCATATTATAATTGAGACAGTAGATCTAGCTGGTCTGTCATAATATAATAGAGACAGTAGATCTAGCTGGTCTGTCATATTATAATCGAGACGATAGATCTAGCTGGTCTGTCATAATATAACAGAGACAGTAGATCTATCTGGTCTGTCATAATATAACAGAGACAGTAGATCTAGCTGGTCTGTCCTCGTACATTAGAGACAGTAGATCTAGCTGGTCTGTCATATTATAATAGAGACAGTAGATCAAGCTGGTCTGTCATAATATTACAGAGACAGTAGATCTAGCTGGTCTGTCATATTATAATAGAACAGAAGATCTAGCTGGTCTGTCATAATATAATATAGACTGTAGATCTAGCTGGTCTGTCATAATATCATAGGAACAGTAGATCTAGCTGGTCTGTCATATTATAATAGAGACAGTAGATCTAGCTGGTCTGTCATATTATAATAGAGACAGTAGATCTAGCTGGTCTGTCATAATATAATATAGACTGTAGATCTAGCTGGTCTGTCATATTATAATAGAGACATTAGATCTATCTGGTCTGTCATATTATAATAGAGACAGTCGATCTAGCTGGTATGTCATACTATAATAGAGACAGTAGATCTAGCTGGTCTGTCATAATATAATAGAGACAGTATATCTAGCTGGTCTGTCATATTATAATAGAGACAGTAGAACTAGCTGGTCTGTCATAATATGATAGAGACGCAGCAACAGTAGATCTAGCTGGTCTGTCATAATATAATAGAGACAGTACATCAAGCTGGTCTGTCATATTATTATTGAGACAGTAGATCTAGCTGGTCTGTCATATTATAATAGAGACAGTATATCTAGCTGGTCTGTCATAATATCATAGGAACAGTAGATCTAGCTGGTCTGTCATAATATAATAGAGAAAGTAGATCTAGCTGGTCTGTCATAATATGATAGAGACACAGCAACAGTAGATCTAGCTGGTCTGTCATAATATAATAGAGACAGTAGATCTAGCTGGTCTGTCATATTAAAATAGAGAAAGTAGATCTAGCTGGTCTGTCATAATATGATAGAGACACAGAGACAGTAGATCTAGCTGGTCTGTCATATTATTATTGAGACAGTAGATCTAGCTGGCCTGTCATAATATAATAGGAACAGTAGATCTAGCTGGTCTGTCATAATATAATAGAGAAAGTAGATCTAGCTGGTCTGTCATAATATGATAGAGACACAGAGACAGTAGATCTAGCTGGTCTGTCATATTATTATCGAGACAGTAGATCTAGCTGGTCTGTCATAATATAATTGAGAAAGTAGATCTAGCTGGTCTGTCATAATATAATAGAGACAGTAGATCTAGCTGGTCTGTCATATTATAATCGATACAGTAGATCTAGATGGTCTGTCATAATATAATAGAGACAGTAGATCTAGCTGGTCTGTCATATTTGAATAGAGACAGTAGATCTAGATGGTCTGTCATAATATAATAGAGACAGTAGATGTACCTGGTCTGTCATAATATAATAGACACAGTAGATCTAGCTGGTCTGTCATATTATAATAGAGACAGTAGAACAGGCTGGTCTGTCAAAATATAATATAGACATTAGGTCTAGCTGGTCCGTCATATTATAGTAGAGACAGTAGATCTAGCTGGTCTGTCATATTATAATAGAGACATTAGATCTATCTGGTCTGTCATAAAATATAGAGACAGTAGATCTAGCTGGTCTGTCATAATATATTAGAGACAGTAGATCTAGCTGGTCTGTCATAATATGATAGAGACAGTAGAACTTGCTGGTCTGTCAAACTATAATACAGACAGTAGATCTAGCTGGTCTGTCATAATATAATAGAGACAGTAGAACTTGCTGGTCTGTCAAACTATAATACAGACAGTAGATCTAGCTGGTCTGTCATAATATAATATAGACAGTAGGTCTAGCTGGTCTGTCATATTAGAGTAGTGACAGTAGATCTAGCTGGTCTGTCATAATATAACAGAGAGAGTAGATCTAGCTGGTCTGTCATAATATAATACAGACAGTAGATCTAGCTGGTCTGTCATAATATAATAGAGACAGTAGATCTAGCTGGTCTGTCATAATACAATAGAGACAGTAGAACTTGCTGGTCTGTCAAACTATAATACAGACAGTAGATCTAGCTGGTCTGTCATAATATAATACAGACAGTAGGTCTAGCTGGTCTGTCATAATATAATATAGACAGTAGGTCTAGCTGGTCCGTCATATTAGAGTAGAGACAGTAAATCTAGCTGGTCTGTCATAATATAATAGAGACAGCAGATCAAGTAGGTCTGTCAATACAATAGAGACAGTAGATCTAGCTGGTCTGTCATAATATAATAGAGACAGTAGATCTAGCTGGTCTGTCATAATATAATAGAGACAATAGATCAAGCTGGTCTGTCATAGTACAATAGAGACAGTAGATCTAGCTGGTCTGTCATAATATAATAGAGACAGTAGATCTAGCTGTCTGTCATAGTACAATAGAGACAGTAGATCTATCTGGTCTGTCATATTATAATCGAGACAGTAGATCTATCTGGTCTGTCATAATATAATAGAGACAGTAGATCTAGATGGTCTGTCATAATATTACAGAGACAGTAGATCTAGCTGGTCTGTCATATTACAATAGAGACAGTAGATCTAGCTGGTCTGTCATAATATTACAGAGACAGTAGATCTAGCTGGTCTGTCACATTACAATAGAGACAGTAGATCTAGATGGTCTGTCCTAATATAATATAGACAGTAGGTCTAGCTGGTCCGTCATATTATAGCAGAGAGAGTAGATCTAACTGGTCTGTCATAATATAATAGAGACAGTAGATCTAGCTGGACTGTCATAATATAATAGAGACAGTAGATCTAGCTGGTCTGTCATAATATAATAGAGACAGTAGATCTATCTGGTCTGTCATATTATAATAGAGACAGTAGATCTAGCTGGTCTGTCATAGTACACTAGAGACAGTAGATCTAGCTGGTCTGTCATAATATAATAGAGACAGTAGATCTAGCTGGTCTGTCATAATATAATAGAGACAATAGATCTAGCTGGTCTGTCATAGTACAATAGAGACAGTAGATCTAGCTGGTCTGTCATAATATAATAGAGACAGTAGATCTAGCTGTCTGTCATAGTACAATAGAGACAGTAGATCTATCTGGTCTGTCATATTATAATCGAGACAGTAGATCTATCTGGTCTGTCATAATATAATAGAGACAGTAGATCTAGATGGTCTGTCATAATATTACAGAGACAGTAGATCTAGCTGGTCTGTCATATTATAATAGAGACAGTAGATCTAGCTGGTCTGTCATTATATTACAGAGACAGTAGATCTAGCTGGTCTGTCACATTACAATAGAGACAGTAGATCTAGATGGTCTGTCCTAATATAATATAGACAGTAGGTCTAGCTGGTCCGTCATATTATAGCAGAGAGAGTAGATCTAACTGGTCTGTCATAATATAATAGAGACAGTAGATCTAGCTGGACTGTCATAATATAATAGAGACAGTAGATCTAGCTGGTCTGTCATAATATAATAGAGACAGTAGATCTATCTGGTCTGTCATATTATAATAGAGACAGTAGATCTAGCTGGTCTGTCATAGTACACTAGAGACAGTAGATCTAGCTGGTCTGTCATAATATCATAGGAACAGTAGATCTAGCTGGTCTGTCATAGTATAATAGAGACAGTAGATCTAGCTGGTCTGTCATATTAAAATAGAGACAGTAGATGTACCTGGTCTGTCATAATATAATAGAGACAGTAGATCTAGCTGGTCTGTCATAATATAATAGAGACAGTAGATCTAGCTGGTCTGTCATAATATAATAGAGACAGTAGATCTAGCTGGTCTGTCATAATATAATAGAGACAGTAGATCTAGCTGGTCTGTCATATTATAATAGAGACAGTAGATCTAGCTGGTCTGTCATATTATAATAGAGACAGTAGATCTAGCTGGTCTGTCATATTAAAATAGAGACAGTAGATCTAGCTGGTCTGTCATAATATAATAGAGACAGTAGATCTAGCTGGTCTGTCATATTATTATAGAGACAGTACATCTAGCTGGTCTGTCATAATATAATAGAGTCTGTATATCTAGCTGGTCTGTCATATTATTATAGAGACAGTAGATCTAGCTGGTCTGTCATAATATAATAGAGAAAGTAGATCTAGCTTGTCTGTCATAATATATTAGAGACAGTAGATCTAGCTCGTCTGTCATAATACAATAGAGATAGTAGATCTAGCTGGTCTGTCATAATATAATAGAGACAGTAGATCAAGCTGGTCAGTCAAAATATAATAGAGACAGTAGATCTAGCTGGTCTGTCATATTATAATAGAGACATTATATCTATCTGGTCTGTCATAATATAATAGAGACAGTAGATCTAGCAGCTCTGTCATATTATAATAGAGACAGTAGATCTAGCTGGTCAGTCATAATATAATAGAGACAGTAGATCTAGCTGGTCTGTCATAATATATTAGAGACAGTGGATCTAGCTGGTCTGTCATAATACAATAGAGACAGTAGATCTAGCTGGTCTGTCATAATATAATAGAGACAGTAGATCTAGCTGGTCTGTCATATTATAATAGAGACAGTAGATCTAGCTGGTCTGTCATAATATGATAGAGTCACAGAGACAGTAGATCTAGCTGGTCTGTCATATTAAAATAGAGACAGTAGATCTAGCTGGTCTGTCATAATATAATAGAGACAGTAGATCTAGCTGGTCTGTCATATTATTATAGAGACAGTACATCTAGCTGGTCTGTCATAATATAATAGAGTCTGTATATCTAGCTGGTCTGTCATATTATTATAGAGACAGTAGATCTAGCTGGTCTGTCATAATATCATAGGAACAGTAGATCTAGCTGGTCTGTCATAGTATAATAGAGACAGTAGATCTAGCAGGTCTGTCATATTAAAATAGAGAGAGTAGATCTAGCAGGTCTGTCATAATATAATAGAGAGACAGAGACAGTAGCTCTAGCTGGTCTGTCATAATATAATAGAGACAGTAGATGTACCTGGTCTGTCATAATATAATAGAGACAGTAGATCTAGCTGGTCTGTCATAATACAATAGAGATAGTAGATCTAGCTGGTCTGTCATAATATAATAGAGACAGTAGATCTAGCTGGTCTGTCATATTATTATAGAGACAGTACATCTAGCTGGTCTGTCATAATATAATAGAGTCTGTATATCTAGCTGGTCTGTCATATTATTATAGAGACAGTAGATCTAGCTGGTCTGTCATAATATCATAGGAACAGTAGATCTAGCTGGTCTGTCATAGTATAATAGAGACAGTAGATCTAGCTGGTCTGTCATAATATAATAGAGACAGTAGATGTACCTGGTCTGTCATAATATAATAGAGAAAGTAGATCTAGCTTGTCTGTCATAATATATTAGAGACAGTAGATCTAGCTGGTCTGTCATAATACAATAGAGACAGTAGATCTAGCTGGTCTGTCATAATATAATAGAGACAGTAGATCTAGCTGGTCTGTCATATTATAATAGAGAAAGTAGACCTAGCTGGTCTGTCATATTATAATAGAGACATTAGATCTATCTGGTCTGTCATATTATAATCGAGACAGTAGATCTAGCTGGTCTGTCATAATATAATAGAGACAGTAGATCTAGCTGGTCTGTCATATTATAGTAGAGACAGTAGATCTAGCTGGTCTGTCATATTATAATAGAGACATTATATCTATCTGGTCTGTCATATTATAATAGAGACAGTAGATCTAGCTGGTCTGTCATATTATAATAGAGACAGTAGATCAAGCTGGTCAGTCAAAATATAATAGAGACAGTAGATCTAGCTGGTCTGTCATATTATAATAGAGACATTATATCTATCTGGTCTGTCATAATATAATAGAGACAGTAGATCTAGCAGCTCTGTCATATTATAATAGAGACAGTAGATCTAGCTGGTCAGTCATAATATAATAGATACAGTAGATCTAAATGGTCTGTCATAATATATTAGAGACAGTAGATCTAGCTGGTCTGTCATAATACAATAGAGACAGTAGATCTAGCTGGTCTGTCATAATATAATAGAGACAGTAGATCTAGCTGGTCTGTCATAATATATTAGAGACAGTAGATCTAGCTGGTCTGTCATAATATGATAGAGTCACAGAGACAGTAGATCTAGCTGGTCTGTCATATTAAAATAGAGACAGTAGATCTAGCTGGTCTGTCATTATATAATAGAGACAGTAGATCTAGCTGGTCTGTCATATTATTATAGAGACAGTACATCTAGCTGGTCTGTCATAATATAATAGAGTCTGTATATCTAGCTGGTCTGTCATATTATTATAGAGACAGTAGATCTAGCTGGTCTGTCATAATATCATAGGAACAGTAGATCTAGCTGGTCTGTCATAGTATAATAGAGACAGTAGATCTAGCAGGTCTGTCATATTAAAATAGAGAGAGTAGATCTAGCAGGTCTGTCATAATATAATAGAGAGACAGAGACAGTAGCTCTAGCTGGTCTGTCATAATATAATAGAGACAGTAGATGTACCTGGTCTGTCATAATATAATAGAGACAGTAGATCTAGCTGGTCTGTCATAATATAATAGAGACAGTAGATCTAGCTGGTCTGTCATATTATAATAGAGACAGTAGATGTACCTGGTCTGTCATATTAAAATAGAGACAGTAGATCTAGCTGGTCTGTCATAATATTATAGAGACAGTAGATCTAGCTGGTCTGTCATATTATTATAGAGAAAGTAGATCTAGCTGGTCTGTCATAATATAATAAAGACAGTAGATCCAGCTGGTCTGTCATATTATAGTAGAGACAGTAGATCTAGCTGGTCTGTCATATTATACTAGAGACATTATATCTATCTGGTCTGTCATATTATAATAGAGACAGTAGATCTAGCTGGTCTGTCATATTATAATAGAGACATTATATCTATCTGGTCTGTCATATTATAATAGAGACAGTAGATCTAGCTGGTCTGTCATATTATAGTAGAGACAGTAGATCTAGCTGGTCAGTCATAATATAATAGAGACAGTAGATCTAAATGGTCTGTCATAATATATTAGAGACAGTAGATCTAGCTGGTCTGTCATAATATAATAGAGACAGTAGATATAGCTGGTCTGTCATATTATAATAGAGAAAGTAGATCTAGCTGGTCTGTCATAATATATTAGAGACAGTAGATCTAGCTGGTCTGTCATAATACAATAGAGACAGTAGATATAGCTGGTCTGTCATAATATAATAGAGACAGTAGATCTAGCTGGTCTGTCATATTATAATAGAGAAAGTAGACCTAGCTGGTCTGTCATAATATAATAGAGACAGTAGATGTACCTGGTCTGTCATAATATAATAGAGACAGTAGATCTAGCTGGTCTGTCATAATATAATAGAGACAGTAGATCTAGCTGGTCTGTCATATTATAATAGAGACAGTAGATGTACCTGGTCTGTCATATTATAATAGAGACAGTAGATCTAGCTGGTCTGTCATATTATAGTAGAGACAGTAGATCTAGCTGGTCAGTCATAATATAATAGAGACAGTAGATCTAAATGGTCTGTCATAATATATTAGAGACAGTAGATCTAGCTGGTCAGTCATATTAAAATAGAGACAGTAGATGTACCTGGTCTGTCATAATATAATAGAGACAGTAGATCTAGCTGGTCTGTCATATTATAATCGAGACAGTAGATCTAGCTGGTCTGTCATAATATAATAGAGACAGAAGATCTAGCTGGTCTGTCATAATATGATAGAGACGCAGCAACAGTAGATCTAGCTGGTCTGTCATAATATAATAGAGACAGTATATCAAGCTGGTCTGTCATATTATAATTGAGACAGTAGATCTAGCTGGTCTGTCATATTATAATAGAGACAGTATATCTAGCTGGTCTGTCATAATATCATAGGAACAGTAGATCTAGCTGGTCTGTCATAATATAATAGAGAAAGTAGATCTAGCTGGTCTGTCATAATATGATAGAGACACAGCAACAGTAGATCTAGCTGGTCTGTCATAATATAATAGAGACAGTAGATCTAGCTGGTCTGTCATATTAAAATAGAGAAAGTAGATCTAGCTGGTCTGTCATAATATGATAGAGACACAGAGACAGTAGATCTAGCTGGTCTGTCATATTATTATTGAGACAGTAGATCTAGCTGGCCTGTCATAATATAATAGGAACAGTAGATCTAGCTGGTCTGTCATAATATAATAGAGAAAGTAGATCTAGCTGGTCTGTCATAATATGATAGAGACACAGAGACAGTAGATCTAGCTGGTCTGTCATATTATTATCGAGACAGTAGATCTAGCTGGTCTGTCATAATATAATTGAGAAAGTAGATCTAGCTGGTCTGTCATAATATAATAGAGACAGTAGATCTAGCTGGTCTGTCATATTATAATCGATACAGTAGATCTAGATGGTCTGTCATAATATAATAGAGACAGTAGATCTAGCTGGTCTGTCATATTTGAATAGAGACAGTAGATCTAGATGGTCTGTCATAATATAATAGAGACAGTAGATGTACCTGGTCTGTCATAATATAATAGACACAGTAGATCTAGCTGGTCTGTCATATTATAATAGAGACAGTAGAACAGGCTGGTCTGTCAAAATATAATATAGACATTAGGTCTAGCTGGTCCGTCATATTATAGTAGAGACAGTAGATCTAGCTGGTCTGTCATATTATAATAGAGACATTAGATCTATCTGGTCTGTCATAAAATATAGAGACAGTAGATCTAGCTGGTCTGTCATAATATATTAGAGACAGTAGATCTAGCTGGTCTGTCATAATATGATAGAGACAGTAGAACTTGCTGGTCTGTCAAACTATAATACAGACAGTAGATCTAGCTGGTCTGTCATAATATAATAGAGACAGTAGAACTTGCTGGTCTGTCAAACTATAATACAGACAGTAGATCTAGCTGGTCTGTCATAATATAATATAGACAGTAGGTCTAGCTGGTCTGTCATATTAGAGTAGAGACAGTAGATCTAGCTGGTCTGTCATAATATAACAGAGAGAGTAGATCTAGCTGGTCTGTCATAATATAATACAGACAGTAGATCTAGCTGGTCTGTCATAATATAATAGAGACAGTAGATCTAGCTGGTCTGTCATAATACAATAGAGACAGTAGATCTTGCTGGTCTGTCAAACTATAATACAGACAGTAGATCTAGCTGGTCTGTCATAATATAATATAGACAGTAGGTCTAGCTGGTCCGTCATATTAGAGTAGAGACAGTAGATCTAGCTGGTCTGTCATAATATAATATAGACAGTAGGTCTAGCTGGTCCGTCATATTAGAGTAGAGACAGTAAATCTAGCTGGTCTGTCATAATATAATAGAGACAGCAGATCAAGTAGGTCTGTCAATACAATAGAGACAGTAGATCTAGCTGGTCTGTCATAATATAATAGAGACAGTAGATCTAGCTGGTCTGTCATAATATAATAGAGACAATAGATCTAGCTGGTCTGTCATAGTACAATAGAGACAGTAGATCTAGCTGGTCTGTCATAATATAATAGAGACAGTAGATCTAGCTGTCTGTCATAGTACAATAGAGACAGTAGATCTATCTGGTCTGTCATATTATAATCGAGACAGTAGATCTATCTGGTCTGTCATAATATAATAGAGACAGTAGATCTAGATGGTCTGTCATAATAATACAGAGACAGTAGATCTAGCTGGTCTGTCATATTATAATAGAGACAGTAGATCTAGCTGGTCTGTCATAATATTACAGAGACAGTAGATCTAGCTGGTCTGTCACATTACAATAGAGACAGTAGATCTAGATGGTCTGTCCTAATATAATATAGACAGTAGGTCTAGCTGGTCCGTCATATTATAGCAGAGAGAGTAGATCTAACTGGTCTGTCATAATATAATAGAGACAGTAGATCTAGCTGGACTGTCATAATATAATAGAGACAGTAGATCTAGCTGGTCTGTCATAATATAATAGAGACAGTAGATCTATCTGGTCTGTCATATTATAATAGAGACAGTAGATCTAGCTGGTCTGTCATAGTACACTAGAGACAGTAGATCTAGCTGGTCTGTCATAATATAATAGAGACAGTAGATCTAGCTGGTCTGTCATAATATAATAGAGACAATAGATCTAGCTGGTCTGTCATAGTACAATAGAGACAGTAGATCTAGCTGGTCTGTCATAATATAATAGAGACAGTAGATATAGCTGTCTGTTATAGTACAATAGAGACAGTAGATCTATCTGGTCTGTCATATTATAATCGAGACAGTAGATCTATCTGGTCTGTCATAATATAATAGAGACAGTAGATCTAGATGGTCTGTCATAATATTACAGAGACAGTAGATCTAGCTGGTCTGTCATATTATAATAGAGACAGTAGATCTAGCTGGTCTGTCATAATATTACAGAGACAGTAGATCTAGCTGGTCTGTCACATTACAATAGAGACAGTAGATCTAGATGGTCTGTCCTAATATAATATAGACAGTAGGTCTAGCTGGTCCGTCATATTATAGCAGAGAGAGTAGATCTAACTGGTCTGTCATAATATAATAGAGACAGTAGCTCTAGCTGGACTGTCATAATATAATAGAGACAGTAGATCTAGCTGGTCTGTCATAATATAATAGAGACAGTAGATCTATCTGGTCTGTCATATTATAATAGAGACAGTAGATCTAGCTGGTCTGTCATAGTACACTAGAGACAGTAGATCTAGCTGGTCTGTCATAATATCATAGGAACAGTAGATCTAGCTGGTCTGTCATAGTATAATAGAGACAGTAGATCTAGCTGGTCTGTCATATTAAAATAGAGACAGTAGATGTACCTGGTCTGTCATAATATAATAGAGACAGTAGATCTAGCTGGTCTGTCATGTTAAAATAGAGACAGTAGATCTAGCTGGTCTGTCATAGTACAATAGAGACAGTAGATCTAGCTGGTCTGTCATAATATAATAGAGACAGTAGATCTAGCTGGTCTGTCATATTATAATAGAGACAGTAGATCTAGCTGGTCTGTCATATTATAATAGAGACAGTAGATCTAGCTGGTCTGTCATATTAAAATAGAGACAGTAGATCTAGCTGGTCTGTCATAATATAATAGAGACAGTAGATCTAGCTGGTCTGTCATATTATTATAGAGACAGTACATCTAGCTGGTCTGTCATAATATAATAGAGTCTGTATATCTAGCTGGTCTGTCATATTATTATAGAGACAGTAGATCTAGCTGGTCTGTCATAATATCATAGGAACAGTAGATCTAGCTGGTCTGTCATAGTATAATAGAGACAGTAGATCTAGCTGGTCTGTCATAATATAATAGAGACAGTAGATGTACCTGGTCTGTCATAATATAATAGAGAAAGTAGATCTAGCTTGTCTGTCATAATATATTAGAGACAGTAGATCTAGCTGGTCTGTCATAATACAATAGAGACAGTAGATCTAGCTGGTCTGTCATAATATAATAGAGACAGTAGATCTAGCTGGTCTGTCATATTATAATAGAGAAAGTAGACCTAGCTGGTCTGTCATATTATAATAGAGACATTAGATCTATCTGGTCTGTCATATTATAATCGAGACAGTAGATCTAGCTGGTCTGTCATAATATAATAGAGACAGTAGATCTAGCTGGTCTGTCATATTATAGTAGAGACAGTAGATCTAGCTGGTCTGTCATATCATAATAGAGACATTATATCTATCTGGTCTGTCATATTATAATAGAGACAGTAGATCTAGCTGGTCTGTCATATTATAATAGAGACAGTAGATCAAGCTGGTCAGTCAAAATATAATAGAGACAGTAGATCTAGCTGGTCTGTCATATTATAATAGAGACATTATATCTATCTGGTCTGTCATAATATAATAGAGACAGTAGATCTAGCAGCTCTGTCATATTATAATATAGACAGTAGATCTAGCTGGTCAGTCATAATATAATAGAGACAGTAGATCTAGCTGGTCTGTCATAACATATTAGAGACAGTAGATCTAGCTGGTCTGTCATAATACAATAGAGACAGTAGATCAAGCTGGTCTGTCATAATATAATAGAGACAGTAGATCTAGCTGGTCTGTCATATTATAATAGAGACAGTAGATCTAGCTGGTCTGTCATAATATGATAGAGTCACAGAGACAGTAGATCTAGCTGGTCTGTCATATTAAAATAGAGACAGTAGATCTAGCTGGTCTGTCATAATATAATAGAGACAGTAGATCTAGCTGGTCTGTCATATTATTATAGAGACAGTACATCTAGCTGGTCTGTCATAATATAATAGAGTCTGTATATCTAGCTGGTCTGTCATATTATTATAGAGACAGTAGATCTAGCTGGTCTGTCATAATATCATAGGAACAGTAGATCTAGCTGGTCTGTCATAGTATAATAGAGACAGTAGATCTAGCAGGTCTGTCATATTAAAATAGAGAGAGTAGATCTAGCAGGTCTGTCATAATATAATAGAGACAGTAGATCTAGCTGGTCTGTCATAATATAATAGAGACAGTAGATCTAGCTGGTCTGTCATATTATAATAGAGACAGTAGATGTACATGGTCTGTCATATTAAAATAGAGACAGTAGATCTAGCTGGTCTGTCATAATATTATAGAGACAGTAGATCTAGCTGGTCTGTCATATTATTATAGAAAGTAGATCTAGCTGGTCTGTCATAATATAATAGAGACAGTAGATCTAGCTGGTCTGTCATATTATAATAGAGACAGTAGATGTACCTGGTCTGTCATATTAAAATAGAGACAGTAGATCTAGCTGGTCTGTCATAATATTATAGAGACAGTAGATCTAGCTGGTCTGTCATATTATTATAGAGAAAGTAGATCTAGCTGGTCTGTCATAATATAATAAAGACAGTAGATCCAGCTGGTCTGTCATATTATAGTAGAGACAGTAGATCTAGCTGGTCTGTCATATTATACTAGAGACATTATATCTATCTGGTCTGTCATATTATAATAGAGACAGTAGATCTAGCTGGTCTGTCATATTATAGTAGAGACAGTAGATCTAGCTGGTCAGTCATAATATATTAGAGACAGTAGATCTAGCTGGTCTGTCATAATATAATAGAGACAGTAGATATAGCTGGTCTGTCATATTATAATAGAGAAAGTAGATCTAGCTGGTCTGTCATAATATATTAGAGACAGTAGATCTAGCTGGTCTGTCATAATACAATAGAGACAGTAGATATAGCTGGTCTGTCATAATATAATAGAGACAGTAGATCTAGCTGGTCTGTCATATTATAATAGAGAAAGTAGACCTAGCTGGTCTGTCATATTATAATAGAGACATTAGATCTATCTGGTCTGTCATATTATCATCGAGACAGTAGATCTAGCTGGTCTGTCATAATATAATAGAGACAGTAGATCCATCTGGTCTGTCATATTATAATAGAGGCTGTATATCTAGCTGGTCTGTCATATTATTATAGAGACAGTAGATCTAGCTTGTCTGTCATAATATTATAGGAACAGTAGATCTAGCTGGTCTGTCATAGTATAATAGAGACAGTAGATCTAGCTGGTCTGTCATATTAAAATAGAGACAGTAGATCTAGCAGGTCTTTGTCATAATATAATAGAGACACAGAGACAGTAGCTCTAGCTGGTCTGTCATAATATAATAGAGACACAGAGACAGTAGATGTACCTGGTCTGTCATAATATAATAGAGACAGTAGATGTACCTGGTCTGTCATAATATAATAGAGACAGTAGATCTAGCTGGTCTGTCATAATATAATAGAGACAGTAGATCTAGCTGGTCTGTCATATTATAATAGAGACAGTAGATCTAGCTGGTCTGTCATATTATAATAGAGACAGTAGATCTAGCTGGTCTGTCATATTATAGTAGAGACAGTAGATCTAGCTGGTCAGTCATAATATAATAGAGACAGTAGATCTAAATGGTCTGTCATAATATATTAGAGACAGTAGATCTAGCTGGTCTGTCATAATATAATAGAGACAGTAGATATAGCTGGTCTGTCATATTATAATAGAGAAAGTAGATCTAGCTGGTCTGTCATAATATATTAGAGACAGTAGATCTAGCTGGTCTGTCATAATACAATAGAGATAGTAGATCTAGCTGGTCTGTCATAATATAATAGAGACAGTAGATCTAGCTGGTCTGTCATATTATAATAGAGACAGTAGATCTAGCTGGTCTGTCATATTATAATAGAGACATTATATCTATCTGGTCTGTCATATTATAATAGAGACAGTAGATCTAGCTGGTCTGTCATATTATAATAGAGACAGTAGATCAAGCTGGTCAGTCAAAATATAATAGAGACAGTAGATCTAGCTGGTCTGTCATATTATAATAGAGACATTATATCTATCTGGTCTGTCATAATATAATAGAGACAGTAGATCTAGCAGCTCTGTCATATTATAATAGAGACAGTAGATCTACCTGGTCAGTCATAATATAATAGAGACAGTAGATCTAGCTGGTCTGTCATAATATAATAGAGACAGTAGATCTAGCTGGTCTGTCATATTATAATAGAGACAGTAGATCTAGCTGGTCTGTCATAATATAATAGAGACAGTAGATCTAGCTGGTCTGTCATATTATAATAGAGACAGTAGATCTAGCTGGTCTGTCATAATATGATAGAGTCACAGAGACAGTAGATCTAGCTGGTCTGTCATATTAAAATAGAGACAGTAGATCTAGCTGGTCTGTCATAATATAATAGAGACAGTAGATCTAGCTGGTCTGTCATAATATTATAGAGACAGTAGATCTAGCTGGTCTGTCATATTAAAATAGAGACAGTAGATCTAGCTGGTCTGTCATAATATAATAGAGACAGTAGATCTAGCTGGTCTGTCATATTATTATAGAGAAAGTAGATCTAGCTGGTCAGTCATAATATAATAAAGACAGTAGATCTAGCTGGTCTGTCATATTATAGTAGAGACAGTAGATCTAGCTGGTCTGTCATATTATACTAGAGACATTATATCTATCTGGTCTGTCATATTATAATAGAGACAGTTGATCTAGCTGGTCTGTCATATTATAATAGAGACAGTAGATCTAGCTGGTCTGTCATAATATAATAGAGACAGTAGATCTAGCTGGTCTGTCATAATATAATAGAGACAGTAGATCTAGCTGGTCTGTCATATTATAATAGAGAAAGTAGATCTAGCTGGTCTGTCATAATATAATAGAGACAGTAGATCTAGCTGGTCTGTCATAATATAATAGAGACAGTAGATCTAGCTGGTCTGTCATAATATAATAGAGACAGTAGATCTAGCTGGTCTGTCATATTATAATAGAGAAAGTAGATCTAGCTGGTCTGTCATATTATAATAGAGACATTAGATCTAGCTGGTCTGTCATATTATCATCGAGACAGTAGATCTAGCTGGTCTGTCATAATATAATAGAGACAGTAGATCCATCTGGTCTGTCATATTATAATAGAGACTGTATATCTAGCTGGTCTGTCATATTATAATAGAGACAGTAGATTCCGCTGGTCTGTCATATTATAATAGAGACAGTAGATCTAGCTGGTCTGTCATATTATAATAGAGACAGTACATCTAGCTGGTCTGTCATATTAAAATAGAGACAGTAGGTCTAGCTGGTCTATCATAATATAATAGAGACAGAGACAGTAGATCTATCTGGTCTGTCATAATATAATAGAGACAGTAGATGTAGCTGGTCTGTCATAATATAATAGAGAAAGTAGATCTAGCTGGTCCGTAATAATATCATAGAGACAGAGACAGTAGATCTAGCTGGTCTGTCATAATATAATAGAGACAGTAGATCTAGCTGGTCTGTCATAATATAATAGAGACAGTAGATCTAGCTGGTCTGTCATATTATAATAGAGAAAGTAGACCTAGCTGGTCTGTCATATTATAATAGAGACATTAGATCTATCTGGTCTGTCATATTATAATCGAGACAGTAGATCTAGCTGGTCTGTCATAATATAATAGAGACAGTAGATCTAGCTGGTCTGTCATATTATAGTAGAGACAGTAGATCTAGCTGGTCTGTCATATTATAATAGAGACATTATATCTATCTGGTCTGTCATATTATAATAGAGACAGTAGATCTAGCTGGTCTGTCAAAATATAATAGAGACATTATATCTATCTGGTCTGTCATATTATAATAGAGACATTATATCTAGCTGGTCTGTCATATTATAATAGAGACAGTAGATCTATCTGGTCTGTCATAATATAATAGAGACAGTAGATCTAGCAGCTCTGTCATATTATAATAGAGACAGTAGATCTACCTGGTCAGTCATAATATAATAGAGACAGTAGATCTAGCTGGTCTGTCATAATATATTAGAGACAGTAGATCTAGCTGGCCTGTCATAATACAATAGAGACAGTAGATCTAGCTGGTCTGTCATAATATAATAGAGACAGTAGATCTAGCTGGTCTGTCATATTATAATAGAGACAGTAGATCTAGCTGGTCTGTCATAATATGATAGAGTCACAGAGACAGTAGATCTAGCTGGTCTGTCATATTAAAATAGAGACAGTAGATCTAGCTGGTCTGTCATAATATAATAGAGACAGTAGATCTAGCTGGTCTGTCATATTATTATAGAGACAGTACATCTAGCTGGTCTGTCATAATATAATAGAGTCTGTATATCTAGCTGGTCTGTCATATTATTATAGAGACAGTAGATCTAGCTGGTCTGTCATAATATCATAGGAACAGTAGATCTAGCTGGTCTGTCATAGTATAATAGAGACAGTAGATCTAGCAGGTCTGTCATATTAAAATAGAGAGAGTAGATCTAGCAGGTCTGTCATAATATAATAGAGACAGTAGATCTAGCTGGTCTGTCATAATATAATAGAGACAGTAGATCTAGCTGGTCTGTCATATTATAATAGAGACAGTAGATGTACATGGTCTGTCATATTAAAATAGAGACAGTAGATCTAGCTGGTCTGTCATAATATTATAGAGACAGTAGATCTAGCTGGTCTGTCATATTATTATAGAGAAAGTAGATCTAGCTGGTCTGTCATAATATAATAAAGACAGTAGATCCAGCTGGTCTGTCATATTATAATAGAGACAGTAGATGTACCTGGTCTGTCATATTAAAATAGAGACAGTAGATCTAGCTGGTCTGTCATAATATTATAGAGACAGTAGATCTAGCTGGTCTGTCATATTATTATAGAGAAAGTAGATCTAGCTGGTCTGTCATAATATAATAAAGACAGTAGATCCAGCTGGTCTGTCATATTATAGTAGAGACAGTAGATCTAGCTGGTCTGTCATATTATACTAGAGACATTATATCTATCTGGTCTGTCATATTATAATAGAGACAGTAGATCTAGCTGGTCTGTCATATTATAATAGAGACATTATATCTATCTGGTCTGTCATATTATAATAGAGACAGTAGATCTAGCTGGTCTGTCATATTATAGTAGAGACAGTAGATCTAGCTGGTCAGTCATAGTATAATAGAGACAGTAGATCTAAATGTTCTGTCATAATATATTAGAGACAGTAGATCTAGCTGGTCTGTCAAAATATAATAGAGACAGTAGATCTAGCTGGTCTGTCATATTATAATAGAGAAAGTAGATCTAGCTGGTCTGTCATAATATATTAGAGACAGTAGATCTAGCTGGTCTGTCATAATACAATAGAGACAGTAGATCTAGCTGGTCTGTCATAATATAATAGAGACAGTAGATCTAGCTGGTCTGTCATATTATAATAGAGAAAGTAGACCTAGCTGGTCTGTCATATTATAATAGAGACATTAGATCTATCTGGTCTGTCATATTATAATCGAGACAGTAGATCTAGCTGGTCTGTCATAATATAATAGAGACAGTAGATCTAGCTGGTCTGTCATAATATAATAGAGACAGTAGATCTAGGCGGTCTGTCATAATATAATAGAGACAGTAGATCTAGCTGGTCTGTCAAAATATAATAGAGACATTATATCTATCTGGTCTGTCATATTATAATAGAGACAGTAGATCTAGCTGGTCTGTCATATTATAATAGAGACAGTAGATCAAGCTGGTCAGTCAAAATATAATAGAGACAGTAGATCTAGCTGGTCTGTCATATTATAATAGAGACATTATATCTATCTGGTCTGTCATAATATAATAGAGACAGTAGATCTAGCTGGTCTGTCATATTATAATAGAGACAGTAGATCTAGCTGGTCTGTCATATTAAAATAGAGAGAGTAGATCTAGCAGGTCTGTCATAATATAATAGAGACAGTAGATCTAGCTGGTCTGTCATAATATAATAGAGACAGTAGATCTAGCTGGTCTGTCATATTATAATAGAGACAGTAGATGTACATGGTCTGTCATATTAAAATAGAGACAGTAGATCTAGCTGGTCTGTCATAATATTATAGAGACAGTAGATCTAGCTGGTCTGTCATATTATTATAGAGACAGTAGATCTAGCTGGTCTGTCATAATATAATAGAGACAGTAGATCTAGCTGGTCTGTCATATTATAATAGAGACAGTAGATCTAGCTGGTCTGTCATAATATAATAGAGACAGTAGATCTAGCTGGTCTGTCATATTATTATAGATTAAGTAGATCTAGCTGGTCTGTCATAATATAATAGAGACAGTAGATCCAGCTGGTCTGTCATATTATAGTAGAGACAGTAGATCTAGCTGGTCTGTCATATTATAATAGAGACATTATATCTAGCTGGTCTGTCATATTATAGTAGAGACAGTAGATCTAGCTGGTCTGTCATATTATAATAGAGACATTATATCTATCTGGTCTGTCATATTATAATAGAGACAGTAGATCTACCTGGTCTGTCATAATATAATAGAGACAGTAGATCTAGCTGGTCTGTCATATTATTATAGAGAAAGTAGATCTAGCTGGTCTGTCATAATATAATAGAGACAGTAGATCCAGCTGGTCTGTCATATTATAATAGAGACAGTAGATCTAGCTGGTCTGTCATATTATAGTAGAGACAGTAGATCTAGCTGGTCTGTCATAATATAATAGAGACAGTAGATCTAAATGGTCTGTCATAATATAATAGAGACAGTAGATCTAGCTGGTCTGTCATAATATAATAGAGACAGTAGATCTAGCTGGTCTGTCATATTATAATAGAGAAAGTAGATCTAGCTGGTAGGTCATAATATAATAGAGACAGTAGATCTAGCTGGTCTGTCATAATATAATAGAGACAGTAGATCTAGCTGGTCTGTCATAATATAATAGAGACAGTAGATCTAGCTGGTCTGTCATATTATAATAGAGAAAGTAGATCTAGCTGGTCTGTCATATTATAATAGAGACATTAGATCTATCTGGTCTGTCATATTATAATAGAGACAGTAGATCTAGCTGGTCTGTCATAATATAATAGAGACAGTAGATCTAGCTGGTCTGTCATATTATAGTAGAGACAGTAGATCTAGCTGGTCTGTCATATTATAATAGAGACATTATATCTATCTGGTCTGTCATATTATAATAGAGACAGTAGATCTAGCTGGTCTGTCATATTATAATAGAGACAGTAGATCTAGCTGGTCAGTCATAATATAATAGAGACAGTAGATCTAGCTGGTCTGTCATAATATAATAGAGACAGTAGATCTAGCTGGTCTGTCATAATATAATAGAGACAGTCGATCTAGCAGCTCTGTCATATTATAATAGAGACAGTAGATCTAGCTGGTCTGTCAACATATAATACAGACAGTAGATCTAGCTGGTCTGTTATAATATAATAGCGACAGTAGATCTAGCTGGTCTGTCATATTACAATAGAGACAGTAGATCTACCTGATCTGTCATAATATAATAGAGACAGTAGATGGAGCTGGTCTGTCATAATACAATAGAGACAGTAGATCTAGCTGGTCTGTCATATTATAATAGAGAAAGTAGATCTAGCTGGTCTGTCATATTATAATAGAGACAGTAGATCTAGCTGGTCTGTCATAATATAATAGAGACAGTAGATCTAGCTGGTCTGTCATATTATAATAGAGACATTATATCTAGCTGGTCTGTCATAATATAATAGAGACTGTATATCTAGCTGGTCTGTCATATTATTATAGAGACAGTAGATCTAGCTGGTCTGTCATAATATCATAGGAACAGTAGATCTAGCTGGTCTGTCATAATATAATAGAGACAGTAGATCTAGCTGGTCTGTCATATTAAAATAGAGACAGTAGATCTAGCTGGTCTGTCATAATATAATAGAGACAGTAGATCTAGCTGGTCTGTCATAATATAATAGAGACAGTAGATCTAGCTGGTCTGTCATAATATAATAGAGACAGTAGATCTAGCTGGTCTGTCATATTAAAATAGAGACAGTAGATCTAGCTGGTCTGTCATAATATAATAGAGACAGTAGATCTAGCTGGTCTGTCATATTATATAGAGAAAGTAGATCTAGCTGGTCTGTCATAATATAATAGAGACAGTAGATCTAGCTGGTCTGTCATATTATAATAGAGACAGTAGATCTAGCTGGTCTGTCATATTAAAATAGAGACAGTAGATCTAGCTGGTCTGTCATAATAATAGAGACAGTAGATCTAGCTGGTCTGTCATATTATTATAGAGAAAGTAGATCTAGCTGGTCTGTCATAATATAATAGAGACAGTAGATCTAGCTGGTCTGTCATATTATAGTAGAGACAGTAGATCTAGCTGGTCTGTCATATCATAATAGAGACATTATATCTATCTGTTCTGTCATATTATAATAGAGACAGTAGATCTAGCTGGTCTGTCATATTATAATAGAGACATTAGATCTATCTGGTCTGTCATATTATAATAGAGACAGTAGATCTAGCTGGTCTGTCATATTATAGTAGAGACAGTAGATCTAGCTGGTCTGTCATAATATAATAGAGACAGTAGATCTAAATGGTCTGTCATAATATATTAGAGACAGTAGATCTAGCTGGTCTGTCATAATATAATAGAGACAGTAGATCTAGCTGGTCTGTCATATTATAATAGAGAAAGTAGATCTAGCTGGTCTGTCATAATATAATAGAGACAGTAGATCTAGCTGGTCTGTCATAATACAATAGAGACAGTAGATCTAGCTGGTCTGTCATAATATAATAGAGACAGTAGATCTAGCTGGTCTGTCATATTATAATAGAGACAGTAGATCTAGCTGGTCTGTCATATTATAATAGAGACAGTAGATCTAGCTGGTCTGTCATATTATAATAGAGACAGTAGATCTAGCTGGTCTGTCATAATATAATAGAGACAGTAGATCTAGCTGGTCTGTCATAATATAATAGAGACAGTAGATCTAGCTGGTCTGTCATAATATAATAGAGACAGTAGATCTAGCTGGTCTGTCATAATATAATAGAGACATTAGATCTAGCTGGTCTGTCATATTATAATAGAGACAGTAGATCTAGCTGGTCTGTCATATTATAATAGAGACAGTAGATCTAGCTGGTCTGTCATAATATAATAGAGACAGTAGATCTAGCTGGTCTGTCATATTATAATAGAGACATTATATCTATCTGGTCTGTCATAATATAATAGAGACAGTAGATCTAGCAGCTGGTCTGTCATATTATAATAGAGACAGTAGATCTAGCTGGTCTGTCATATTATAATAGAGACAGTAGATCTAGCTGGTCTGTCATAATATAATAGAGACAGTAGATCTAGCTGGTCTGTCATAATATAATAGAGACAGTAGATCTAGCTGGTCTGTCATATTATAATAGAGACAGTAGATCTAGCTGGTCTGTCATATTATAATAGAGACAGTAGATCTAGCTGGTCTGTCATAATATAATAGAGACAGTAGATCTAGCTGGTCTGTCATATATAATAGAGACAGTAGATCTAGCTGGTCTGTCATAATATAATAGAGACAGTAGATCTAGCTGGTCTGTCATATTATAATAGAGACAGTAGATCTAGCTGGTCTGTCATATTATAATAGAGACAGTAGATCTAGCTGGTCTGTCATAATATAATAGAGACAGTAGATCTAGCTGGTCTGTCATATTATAATAGAGACAGTAGATCTAGCTGGTCTGTCATATTATAATAGAGACAGTAGATCTAGCTGGTCTGTCATATTATAATTGAGACAGTAGATCTAGCTGGTCTGTCATAATATAATAGAGACAGTAGATCTAGCTGGTCTGTCATAATATAATAGAGACAGTAGATCTAGCTGGTCTGTCATATTATAATAGAGACAGTAGATCTAGCTGGTCTGTCATATTATAATAGAGACAGTAGATCTAGCTGGTCTGTCATATTATAATAGAGACAGTATATCTAGCTGGTCAGTCATAATATAATAGAGACAGTAGATCTAAATGGTCTGTCATAATATAATAGAGACAGTAGATCTAGCTGGTCTGTCATAATATAATAGAGACAGTAGATCTAGCTGGTCTGTCATAATATAATAGAGACAGTAGATCTAGCTGGTCTGTCATAATATAATAGAGACAGTAGATCTAGCTGGTCTGTCATAATATAATAGAGACAGTAGATCTAGCTGGTCTGTCATAATATAATAGAGACAGTAGATCTAGCTGGTCTGTCATATTATAATAGAGACAGTAGATCTAGCTGGTCTGTCATATTATAATAGAGACAGTAGATCTAGCTGGTCTGTCATATTATAATAGAGACAGTAGATCTAGCTGGTCTGTCATAATATAATAGAGACAGTAGATCTAGCTGGTCTGTCATATTATAATAGAGACAGTAGATCTAGCTGGTCTGTCATATTATAATAGAGACATTAGATCTAGCTGGTCTGTCATATTATAATAGAGACAGTAGATCTAGCTGGTCTGTCATATTATAATAGAGACAGTAGATCTAGCTGGTCTGTCATAATATAATAGAGACAGTAGATCTAGCTGGTCTGTCATATTATAATAGAGACAGTAGATCTAGCTGGTCTGTCATATTATAATAGAGACAGTAGATCTAGCTGGTCTGTCATAATATAATAGAGACAGTAGATCTAGCTGGTCTGTCATAATATAATAGAGACAGTAGATCTAGCTGGTCTGTCATAATATAATAGAGACAGTAGATCTAGCTGGTCTGTCATATTATAATAGAGACAGTAGATCTAGCTGGTCTGTCATAATATAATAGAGACAGTAGATCTAGCTGGTCTGTCATAATATAATAGAGACAGTAGATCTAGCTGGTCTGTCATAATATAATAGAGACAGTAGATCTAGCTGGTCTGTCATAATATAATAGAGACAGTAGATCTAGCTGGTCTGTCATATTATAATAGAGACAGTAGATCTAGCTGGTCTGTCATATTATAATAGAGACAGTAGATCTAGCTGGTCTGTCATAATATAATAGAGACAGTAGATCTAGCTGGTCTGTCATAATACAATAGAGACAGTAGATCTAGCTGGTCTGTCATAATATAATAGAGACAGTAGATCTAGCTGGTCTGTCATAATATAATAGAGACAGTAGATCTAGCTGGTCTGTCATATTATAATAGAGACAGTAGATCTAGCTGGTCTGTCATAATATAATAGAGACAGTAGATCTAGCTGGTCTGTCATAATATAATAGAGACAGTAGATCTAGCTGGTCTGTCATATTATAATAGAGACAGTAGATCTAGCTGGTCTGTCATAATATGATAGAGACAGTAGATCTAGCTGGTCTGTCATAATATAACAGAGACAGTAGATCTATCTGGTCTGTCATATTATAATAGAGACATTAGATCTAGCTGGTCTGTCATAATATAATAGAGACAGTAGATCTAGCTGGTCTGTCATATTATAATAGAGACAGTATATCTAGCTGGTCTGTAATAATATAATAGAGGCATTAGATCTAGCTGGTCTGTCATAATATAATAGAGACAGTAGATCTAGCTGGTCTGTCATATTATAATAGAGACTGTAGATCTAGCTGGTCTGTCATAATATAATAGAGACAGTAGATCTAGCTGGTCTGTCATAATATAATAGAGACAGTAGATCTAGCTGGTCTGTCATATTATAATAGAGACAGTAGATCTAGCTGGTCTGTCATATTATAATAGAGACAGTAGATCTAGCTGGTCTAACATAATACAGAGACAGTAGATCTAGCTGATCTGTCATATTATATTAGAGAGAGTAGATCTAGCTGGTCTGTCATAATGAAATAGAGACAGTAGATCTAGCTTGTCTGTCATAATATAATAGAGAAAGTAGATCTAGCTGGTCTGTCATATTATAATAGAGACAGTAGATCTAGCTGGTCTGTCATATTATAATAGAGACAGTAGATCTAGCTGGTCTGTCATAATATAATAGAGACAGTAGATCTAGCTGGTCTGTCATAATATAATAGAGACAGTAGATCTAGCTGGTCTGTCATATTATAATAGAGACAGTAGATCTAGCTGGTCTGTCATAATATAATAGAGACAGTAGATCTAGCTGGTCTGTCATAATATAATAGAGACAGTAGATCTAGCTGGTCTGTCATAATATAATAGAGACAGTAGATCTAGCTGGTCTGTCATATTATAATAGAGACAGTAGATCTAGCTGGTCTGTCATATTATAATAGAGACAGTAGATCTAGCTGGTCTGTCATAATATAATAGAGACAGTAGATCTAGCTGGTCTGTCATAATATAATAGAGACAGTAGATCTAGCTGGTCTGTCATAATATAATAGAGACAGTAGATCTAGCTGGTCTGTCATAATATAATAGAGACAGTAGATCTAGCTGGTCTGTCATATTATAATAGAGACAGTAGATCTAGCTGGTCTGTCATAATATAATAGAGACAGTAGATCTAGCTGGTCTGTCATAATATAATAGAGACAGTAGATCTAGCTGGTCTGTCATAATATAATAGAGACAGTAGATCTAGCTGGTCTGTCATAATATAATAGAGACAGTAGATCTAGCTGGTCTGTCATAATATAATAGAGACAGTAGATCTAGCTGGTCTGTCATAATATAATAGAGACAGTAGATCTAGCTGGTCTGTCATATTATAATAGAGACAGTAGATCTAGCTGGTCTGTCATAATATAATAGAGACAGTAGATCTAGCTGGTCTGTCATAATATAATAGAGACAGTAGGTCTAGCTGGTCTGTCATAATATAATAGAGACAGTTGATCTAACTGGTCTGTCATAATATATTAGAGACAGTATATCTAGCTGGTCTGTCATAATACAATAGAGACAGTATATCTAGCTGGTCTGTCATAATACAATAGAGACAGTAGATCTAGCTGGTCTGTCATAATATAATACAGACTGTTGATCTAGCTGGTCTGTCATAATATAATATTGACATAGAGACAGTAGATCTAGCTGGTCTGTCACAATACAATTGAGACAGTGATCTAGATTGTCTGTCATAATATAATAGAGACAGTAGATCTAGATGGTCTGTCATAATATATTAGAGACAGTATATCTAGCTGGTCTGTCATAATATAATAGAGACAGTAGATCTAGCTGGTCTGTCATATTAAAATAGAGACAGTAGATCTAGCTGGTCTGTCATAATATAATAGAGACAGTAGATCTAGCTGGTCTGTCATATTATAATAGAGATTGTAGATCTAGCTGGTCTGTCATATTATAATAGAGACATTAGATCTAGCTGGTCTGTCATAATATAATACAGACAGTTGATCTAGCTGGTCTGTCATAATATCATAGGAACAGTATATCTAGCTGGTCTGTCATAATATAATAGAGACAGTATATCTAGCTGGTCTGTCATAATATGATAGAGACACAGAGCCAGTAGATCTAGCTGGTTTGTCATAATATAATAGAGACAGTATATCTAGCTTGTCTGTCATATTATAATAGAGATTGTAGATCTAGCTGGTCTGTCATATTATAATAGAGACATTAGATCTAGCTGGTCTGTCATAATATAATAGAGACAGTAGATCTAGCTGGTCTGTCATAATATAATAGAGACAGTAGATCTAGCTGGTCTGTCATAATATAATAGAGACAGTAGATCTAGCTGGTCTGTCATAATATAATAGAGACAGTAGATCTAGCTGGTCTGTCATATTATAATAGAGAAAGTAGATCTAGCTGGTCTGTCATAATATGATAGAGACACAGAGACAGTAGATCTAGCTGGTCTGTCATAATATAATAGAGACAGTAGATCTAGCTGGTCTGTCATAATATAATAGAGACAGTAGATCTAGCTGGTCTGTCATAATATAATAGAGACAGTAGATCTAGCTGGTCTGTCATATTATAATCGAGACAGTAGATCTAGCTGGTCTGTCATAATATGATAGAGACACAGAGACAGTAGATCTAGCTGGTCTGTCATAATATAATAGAGACAGTAGATCTAGCTGGTCTGTCATAATATAATAGAGACAGAAGATCTAGCTGGTCTGTCATAATATAATAGACACAGTAGATCTAGCTGGTCTGTCATAATATAATAGAGACAGTAGATCTAGCTGGTCTGTCATATTATAGTAGAGACAGTAGATCTAGCTGGTCTGTCAAATTATAATGAGACAGTAGATCTAGCTGGTCTGTCATAATATAATAGAGACAGTAGATCTAGCTGGTCTGTCATAATATAATAGAGACACAGAGACAGTAGATCTAGCTGGTCTGTCATAATATAATAGAGACAGTAGATCTAGCTGGTCTGTCATATTATAATAGAGACTGTAGATCTAGCTGGTCTGTCATGTTATAATAGAGACATTAGATCTAGCTGGTCTGTTATATTATAATAGAGACTGTAGATCTAGCTGGTCTGTCATGTTACAATAGAGACATTAGATCTAGCTGGTCTGTCATAATATAATAGAGACAGTAGATCTAGCTGGTCTGTCATAATATAATACAGACAGTAGATCTAGCTGGTCTGTCATATTATAATAGAGACAGTAGATCTAGCTGGTCTGTCATAATATAATAGAGACACAGAGACAGTAGATCTAGCTGGTCTGTCATAATATAATAGAGACAGTAGATCTAGCTGGTCTGTCATATTATAATAGAGACAGTAGATCTATCTGGTCTGTCATATTATAATAGAGACATTAGATCTAGCTGGTCAGTCATAATATAATAGAGACAGTAGATCTAAATGGTCTGTCATAATATATTAGAGACAGTATATCTAGCTGGTCTGTAATAATACAATAGAGGCAGTAGATCTAGCTGGTCTGTCATAATATATTAGAGACAGTAGATCTAGCTGGTCTGTCATATTATAATAGAGACAGTAGATCTAGCTGGTCTGTCATGTTATAATAGAGACATTAGATCTAGCTGGTCTGTCATATTATAATAGAGACAGTAGATCTAGCTGGTCTGTCAAATTATATTCGAGACAGTAGATCTAGCTGGTCTGTCATAATATAATAGAGACAGTAGATCTAGCTGGTCTGTCATATTATAATAGAGACAGTAGATCTAGCTGGTCTGTCATATTATAATAGAGACAGTAGATCTAGCTGGTCTGTCATAATATAATAGAGACAGTAGATCTAGCTGGTCTGTCATAATATAATAGAGACAGTAGATCTACCTGGTCTGTCATAATATAATAGAGACAGAAGATCTAGCTGGTTTGTCATAATATAATAGAGACAGTAGATCAAGCTGGTCTGTCATATTATAATCGAGACAGTAGATCTAGCTGGTCTGTCATAATATAAAAGAGACAGTAGATCTAGCTGGTCTGTCATAATATAATAGAGACAGTAGATCTAGCTGGTCTGTCATAATATAATAGAGACAGTAGATCTAGCTGGTCTGTCATAATATAATAGAGACAGTAGATCTAGCTGGTCTGTCATATTATAATAGAGACAGTAGATCTAGCTGGTCTGTCATATTATAATCGAGACAGTAGATCTAGCTGGTCTGTCATAATATAATAGAGACAGTAGATCTAGCTGGTCTGTCATAATATAATAGAGACAGTAGATCTACCTGGTCTGTCATAATATAATAGAGACAGAAGATCTAGCTGGTTTGTCATAATATAATAGAGACAGTAGATCAAGCTGGTCTGTCATATTATAATCGAGACAGTAGATCTAGCTGGTCTGTCATTATATAAAAGAGACAGTAGATCTAGCTGGTCTGTCATAATATAATAGAGACAGTAGATCTAACTGGTCTGTCATAATATAATAGAGACAGTAGATCTACATGGTCTGTCATAATATAATAGAGACAGTAGATCTACCTGGTCTGTCATAATATAATATTGACATAGAGACAGTAGATCTAGCTGGTCTGTCACAATGCAATTGAGACAGTGATCTAGCTTGTCTGTCATAATATAACATAGACAGTAGATCTACCTGGTCTGTCATAATATAATAGAGACAGTAGATCTACCTGGTCTGTCATAATATAATAGAGACAGTATATCTAGCTGGTCTGTTATATTATTATAGAGACAGTATATCTAGCTGGTCTGTCATATTATAATAGAGACAGTAGATCTAGCTGGTCTGTCATATTATAATAGAGACAGTAGATCTAGCTGGTCTGTCATAATATAATAGAGACAGTATATCTAGCTGGTCTGTCATAATATAATAGAGACAGTATATCTAGCTGGTCTGTCATATCATAATAGAGAAAGTAGATCTAGCTGGTCTGTCATAATATGATAGAGACACAGAGCCAGTAGATCTAGCTGGTTTGTCATAATATAATAGAGACAGTATATCTAGCTTGTCTGTCATATTATAATAGAGACAGTAGATCTAGCTGGTCTGTCATATTATAATAGAGACATTAGATCTAGCTGGTCTGTCATAATATAATACAGACAGTTGATCTAGCTGGTCTGTCATAATATAATACAGACAGTAGATCTAGCTGGTCTGTTATAATATCATAGGAACAGTAGATCTAGCTGGTCTGTCATAATATAATAGAGACAGTAGATCTAGCTGGTACGTCATATTATAATAGAGAAAGTAGATCTAGCTGGTCTGTCATAATATGATAGAGACACAGAGACAGTAGATCTAGCTGGTCTGTCATAATATAATAGAGACAGTAGATCTAGCTGGTCTGTCATAATATAATAGAGACAGTAGATCTAGCTGGTCTGTCATAATATAATAGACACAGTAGATCTAGCTGGTCTGTCATAATATAATAGAGACAGTAGATCTAGCTGGTCTGTCATATTATAATTGTGAAAGTAGATCTAGCTGGTCTGTCATAATATGATAGAGACACAGAGACAGTAGATCTAGCTGGTCTGTCATAATATAATAGAGACAGTAGATCTAGCTGGTCTGTCATATTATAATAGAGACAGTAGATCTAGCTGGTCTGTCAAATTATAATTGAGACAGTAGATCTAGCTGGTCTGTCATAATATAATAGAGACAGTAGATCTAGCTGGTCTGTCATAATATAATAGAGACACAGAGACAGTAGATCTAGCTGGTCTGTCATAATATAATAGAGACAGTAGATCTAGCTGGTCTGTCATATTATAATAGAGACTGTAGATCTAGCTGGTCTGTCATGTTATAATAGAGACATTAGATCTAGCTGGTCTGTTATATTATAATAGAGACTGTAGATCTAGCTGGTCTGTCATGTTACAATAGAGACATTAGATCTAGCTGGTCTGTCATAATATAATAGAGACAGTAGATCTAGCTGGTCTGTCATAATATAATAGAGACAGTAGATCTAGCTGGTCTGTCATATTATAATAGAGACAGTAGATCTAGCTGGTCTGTCATAATATAATAGAGACAGTAGATCTAGCTGGTCTGTCATAATATAATAGAGACAGTAGATCTAGCTGGTCTGTCATAATATAATAGAGACAGTAGATCAAGCTGGTCTGTCATATTATAATAGAGACAGTAGATCTAGCTGGTCTGTCATAATATAATAGAGACAGTAGATCTAGCTGGTCTGTCATAATATAATAGAGACAGTAGATCTAGCTGGTCTGTCATAATATAATAGAGACAGTAGATCTAGCTGGTCTGTCATATTATAATAGAGAAAGTAGATCTAGCTGGTCTGTCATAATATGATAGAGATAGAGACAGTAGATCTAGCTGGTCTGTCATAATATAATAGAGACAGTAGATCTAGCTGGTCTGTCATAATATAATAGAGACAGTAGATCTAGCTGGTCTGTCATATTATAATAGAGACAGTAGATCTAGCTGGTCTGTCATAATATAATAGAGACAGTAGATCTAGCTGGTCTGTCATAATATAATAGAGACACAGAGACAGTAGATCTAGCTGGTCTGTCATAATATAATAGAGACAGTAGATCTAGCTGGTCTGTCATATTATAATAGAGACAGTAGATCTAGCTGGTCTGTCATGTTATAATAGAGACAGTAGATCTAGCTGGTCTGTCATATTATAATAGAGACAGTAGATCTAGCTGGTCTGTCATATTATAATAGAGACAGTAGATCTAGCTGGTCTGTCATAATATAATAGAGACAGTAGATCTAGCTGGTCTGTCATAATATAATAGAGACAGTAGATCTAGCTGGTCTGTCATATTATAATAGAGACAGTAGATCTAGCTGGTCTGTCATAATATAATAGAGACAGTAGATCTAGCTGGTCTGTCATAATATAATAGAGACAGAAGATCTAGCTGGTCTGTCATAATATAATAGAGACAGTAGATCTAGCTGGTCTGTCATATTATAATAGAGACAGTAGATCTAGCTGGTCTGTCATTATATAATAGAGACAGTAGATCTAGCTGGTCTGTCATAATATAATAGAGACAGTTGATCTAGATGGTCTGTCAGAATTTGATAGAGACAGTAGATCTAGCTGGTCTGTCATAATGTAATAGAGACAGTAGATCTAGCTGTTCTGTCATATTATAATAGAGACAGTAGATCTAGCTGGTCTGTCATAATATAATAGAGACAGTAGATCTAGCTGGTCTGTCATAATATAATAGAGACAGTAGATCTAGCTGGTCTGTCATAATATAATAGAGACAGTAGATCTAGCTGGTCTGTCATAATATAATAGAGACAGAAGATCTAGCTGGTCTGTCATAATATAATAGAGACAGTAGATCTAGCTGGTCTGTCATATTATAATAGAGACAGTAGATCTAGCTGGTCTGTCATAATATAATAGAGACAGTAGATCTAGCTGGTCTGTCATAATATAATAGAGACAGTAGATCTAGCTGGTCTGTCATAATATAATAGAGACAGTAGATCTAGCTGGTCTGTCATAATATAATAGAGACAGTAGATCTACCTGGTCTGTCATAATATAATATAGACATAGAGATAGTAGATCTAGCTGGTCTGTCATAATATAATAGAGACAGTAGATCTAGCTGGTCTGTCATAATATAATAGAGACAGTAGATCTAGCTGGTCTGTCATAATATAATAGAGACAGTAGATCTAGCTGGTCTGTCATAATATAATAGAGACAGTAGATCTTGCTGGTCTGTTATATTATTATAGAGACAGTAGATCTAGCTGGTCTGTCATATTATAATAGAGACAGTAGATCTACCTGGTCTGTCATATTATAATAGAGACAGTAGATCTAGCTGGTCTGTCATAATATAATAGAGACAGTAGATCTAGCTGGTCTGTCATAATATCAAGGAACAGTAGATCTAGCTGGTCTGTCATAATATAATAGAGACAGTAGATCTAGCTGGTCTGTCATAATATGATAGAGACACAGCGACAGTAGATCTAGCTGGTCTGTCATAATATAATAGAGACAGTAGATCTAGCTGGTTTGTCATATTACAGAGACAGTAGATCTATCTGGTCTGTCATATTATAATAGAGACAGTAGATCTAGCTGGTCTGTCATAATATAATAGAGACAGGAGATCTAGCTGGTCTGTCATAATATAATACAGACAGTAGATCTAGCTGGTCTGTCATAATATAATAGAGAGAGTAGATCTAGCTGGTCTGTCATAATATAATAGAGACAGTAGATCTAGCTGGTCTGTCATATTATAATAGAGACAGTAGATCTAGCTGGTCTGTCATAATATAATAGAGACAGTATATCTAGCTGGTCTGTCATAATATAATAGAGACAGTAGATCTAGCTGGTCTGTCATAATATAATAGAGACAGTAGATCTAGCTGGTCTGTCATAATATAATAGAGACAGTAGATCTAGCTGGTCTGTCATAATATAATAGAGACAGTAGATCTAGCTGGTCTGTCATAATATAATAGAGACAGTAGATCTAGCTGGTCTGTCATAATATAATAGAGACAGTAGATCTAGCTGGTCTGTCATATTATAATAGAGACAGTAGATCTAGCTGGTCTGTCATATATATAATAGAGACAGTAGTTCTTGCTGGTCTGTCATATTATAATAGAGACAGTAGATCTAGCTGGTCTGTCATAATATAATAGAGACAGTAGATCTAGCTGGTCTGTCATAATATAATAGAGACAGTAGATCTAGCTGGTCTGTCATAATATAATAGTGACATAGAGACAGTAGATCTAGCTGGTCTGTCATAATATAATAGAGACAGTAGATCTAGCTGGTCTGTCATAATATAATAGAGACAGTAGATCTAGCTGGTCTGTCATAATATAATAGAGACAGTAGATCTAGCTGGTCTGTCATAATATAATAGAGACAGTAGATCTAGCTGGTCTGTCATATTATAATAGAGACAGTAGATCTAGCTGGTCTGTCATATTATAATAGAGACAGTAGATCTAGCTGGTCTGTCATATTATAATAGAGACAGTAGATCTAGCTGGTCTGTCATAATATAATAGAGACAGTAGATCTAGCTGGTCTGTCATAATATAATAGAGACAGTAGATCTAGCTGGTCTGTCATAATATAATAGAGACAGTAGATCTAGCTGGTCTGTCATAATATGATAGAGACAGACAGTAGATCTAGCTGGTCTGTCATAATATAATAGAGACAGTAGATCTAGCTGGTCTGTCATATTATAATAGAGACAGTAGATCTAGCTGGTCTGTCATATTATAATAGAGACAGTAGATCTAGCTGGTCTGTCATAATATAATAGAGACAGTAGATCTAGCTGGTCTGTCATAATATAATAGAGACAGTAGATCTAGCTGGTCTGTCATAATATAATAGAGACAGTAGATCTAGCTGGTCTGTCATAATATAATAGAGACAGTAGATCTAGCTGGTCTGTCATATTATAATAGAGACAGTAGATCTAGCTGGTCTGTCATAATATAATAGAGACAGTAGATCTAGCTGGTCTGTCATAATATAATAGAGACAGTAGATCTAGCTGGTCTGTCATAATATAATAGAGACAGTAGATCTAGCTGGTCTGTCATAATATAATAGAGACAGTAGATCTAGCTGGTCTGTCATAATATAATAGAGACAGTAGATCTAGCTGGTCTGTCATATTATAATAGAGACAGTAGATCTAGCTGGTCTGTCATAATATAATAGAGACAGTAGATCTAGCTGGTCTGTCATAATATAATAGAGACAGTAGATCTAGCTGGTCTGTCATATTATAATAGAGACAGTAGATCTAGCTGGTCTGTCATAATATAATAGAGACAGTAGATCTAGCTGGTCTGTCATAATATAATAGAGACAGTAGATCTAGCTGGTCTGTCATAATATAATAGAGACAGTAGATCTAGCTGGTCTGTCATAATATAATAGAGACAGTAGATCTAGCTGGTCTGTCATAATATAATAGAGACAGTAGATCTAGCTGGTCTGTCATATTATAATAGAGACAGTAGATCTAGCTGGTCTGTCATAATATAATAGAGACAGTAGATCTAGCTGGTCTGTCATAATATAATAGAGACAGTAGATCTAGCTGGTCTGTCATATTATAATAGAGACAGTAGATCTAGCTGGTCTGTCATAATATAATAGAGACAGTAGATCTAGCTGGTCTGTCATAATATAATAGAGACAGTAGATCTAGCTGGTCTGTCATATTATAATAGAGACAGTAGATCTAGCTGGTCTGTCATATTATAATAGAGACAGTAGATCTAGCTGGTCTGTCATATATATAATAGAGTCTGTCATAATATAATAGAGACAGTAGATCTAGCTGGTCTGTCATATAATATAATAGAGACAGTAGATCTAGCTGGTCTGTCATAATATAATAGAGACAGTAGATCTAGCTGGTCTGTCATATTATAATAGAGACAGTAGATCTAGCTGGTCTGTCATATTATAATAGAGACAGTAGATCTAGCTGGTCTGTCATAATATAATAGAGACAGTAGATCTAGCTGGTCTGTCATAATATAATAGAGACAGTAGATCTAGCTGGTCTGTCATAATATAATAGAGACAGTAGATCTAGCTGGTCTGTCATAATATAATAGAGACAGTAGATCTAGCTGGTCTGTCATAATATAATAGAGACAGTAGATCTAGCTGGTCTGTCATATTATAATAGAGACAGTAGATCTAGCTGGTCTGTCATAATATAATAGAGACAGTAGATCTAGCTGGTCTGTCATAATATAATAGAGACAGTAGATCTAGCTGGTCTGTCATAATATAATAGAGACAGTAGATCTAGCTGGTCTGTCATAATATAATAGAGACAGTAGATCTAGCTGGTCTGTCATAATATAATAGAGACAGTAGATCTAGCTGGTCTGTCATAATATAATAGAGACAGTAGATCTAGCTGGTCTGTCATAATATAATAGAGACAGTAGATCTAGCTGGTCTGTCATAATATAATAGAGACAGTAGATCTAGCTGGTCTGTCATAATATAATAGAGACAGTAGATCTAGCTGGTCTGTCATATTATAATAGAGACAGTAGATCTAGCTGGTCTGTCATATTATAATAGAGACAGTAGATCTAGCTGGTCTGTCATATTATATAATAGAGACAGTAGATCTAGCTGGTCTGTCATAATTATAATAGAGACAGTAGATCTAGCTGGTCTGTCATATTATAATAGAGACAGTAGATCTAGCTGGTCTGTCATAATATAATAGAGACAGTAGATCTAGCTGGTCTGTCATAATATAATAGAGACAGTAGATCTAGCTGGTCTGTCATATTATAATAGAGACAGTAGATCTAGCTGGTCTGTCATAATATAATAGAGACAGTAGATCTAGCTGGTCTGTCATAATATAATAGAGACAGTAGATCTAGCTGGTCTGTCATAATATAATAGAGACAGTAGATCTAGCTGGTCTGTCATAATATAATAGAGACAGTAGATCTAGCTGGTCTGTCATAATATAATAGAGACAGTAGATCTAGCTGGTCTGTCATATTATAATAGAGACAGTAGATCTAGCTGGTCTGTCATAATATAATATAATAGAGACAGTAGATCTAGCTGGTCTGTCATAATATAATAGAGACAGTAGATCTAGCTGGTCTGTCATATTATAATAGAGACAGTAGATCTAGCTGGTCTGTCATAATATAATAGAGACAGTAGATCTAGCTGGTCTGTCATAATATAATAGAGACAGTAGATCTAGCTGGTCTGTCATAATATAATAGAGACAGTAGATCTAGCTGGTCTGTCATAATATAATAGAGACAGTAGATCTAGCTGGTCTGTCATAATATAATAGAGACAGTAGATCTAGCTGGTCTGTCATATTATAATAGAGACAGTAGATCTAGCTGGTCTGTCATAATATAATAGAGACAGTAGATCTAGCTGGTCTGTCATAATATAATAGAGACAGTAGATCTAGCTGGTCTGTCATAATATAATAGAGACAGTAGATCTAGCTGGTCTGTCATAATATAATAGAGACAGTAGATCTAGCTGGTCTGTCATAATATAATAGAGACAGTAGATCTAGCTGGTCTGTCATAATATAATAGAGACAGTAGATCTAGCTGGTCTGTCATATTATAATAGAGACAGTAGATCTAGCTGGTCTGTCATATTATAATAGAGACAGTAGATCTAGCTGGTCTGTCATAATATAATAGAGACAGTAGATCTAGCTGGTCTGTCATAATATAATAGAGACAGTAGATCTAGCTGGTCTGTCATAATATAATAGAGACAGTAGATCTAGCTGGTCTGTCATAATATAATAGAGACAGTAGATCTAGCTGGTCTGTCGTAATATAATAGAGACAGTAGATCTAGCTGGTCTGTCATAATATAATAGAGACAGTAGATCTAGCTGGTCTGTCATATTATAATAGAGACAGTAGATCTAGCTAGTCTGTCATAATATAATAGAGACAGTAGATCTACCTGGTCTGTCGTAATATAATAGAGACAGTAGATCTAGCTGGTCTGTCATAATATAATAGAGACAGTAGATCTAGCTGGTCTGTCATAATATAATAGAGACAGTAGATCTAGCTGGTCTGTCATAATATAATAGAGACAGTAGATCTAGCTGGTCTGTCATAATATAATAGAGACAGTAGATCTAGCTGGTCTGTCATAATATAATAGAGACAGTAGATCTAGCTGGTCTGTCATAATATAATAGAGACAGTAGATCTAGCTGGTCTGTCATAATATAATAGAGACAGTAGATCTAGCTGGTCTGTCATATTATAATAGAGACAGTAGATCTAGCTGGTCTGTCATGTTATAATAGAGACAGTAGATCTAGCTGGTCTGTCATAATATAATAGAGACAGTAGATCTAGCTGGTCTGTCATATTATAATAGAGACAGTAGATCTAGCTGGTCTGTCATATTATAATAGAGACAGTAGATCTAGCTGGTCTGTCATAATATAATAGAATAGAGACAGTAGATCTAGCTGGTCTGTCATAATATAATAGAGACAGTAGATCTAGCTGGTCTGTCATATTATAATAGAGACAGTAGATCTAGCTGGTCTGTCATAATATAATAGAGACAGTAGATCTAGCTGGTCTGTCATAATATAATAGAGACAGTAGATCTAGCTGGTCTGTCATAATATAATAGAGACAGTAGATCTAGCTGGTCTGTCATAATATAATAGAGACAGTAGATCTAGCTGGTCTGTCATAATATAATAGAGACAGTAGATCTAGCTGGTCTGTCATAATATAATAGAGACAGTAGATCTAGCTGGTCTGTCATAATATAATAGAGACAGTAGATCTAGCTGGTCTGTCATAATATAATAGAGACAGTAGATCTAGCTGGTCTGTCATATTATAATAGAGACAGTAGATCTAGCTGGTCTGTCATAATATAATAGAGACAGTAGATCTAGCTGGTCTGTCATAATATAATAGAGACAGTAGATCTAGCTGGTCTGTCATAATATAATAGAGACAGTAGATCTAGCTGGTCTGTCATAATATAATAGAGACAGTAGATCTAGCTGGTCTGTCATAATATAATAGAGACAGTAGATCTAGCTGGTCTGTCATATTATAATAGAGACAGTAGATCTAGCTGGTCTGTCATAATATAATAGAGACAGTAGATCTAGCTGGTCTGTCATAATATAATAGAGACAGTAGATCTAGCTGGTCTGTCATATATAATAATAGAGACAGTAGATCTAGCTGGTCTGTCATAATATAATAGAGACAGTAGATCTAGCTGGTCTGTCATAATATAATAGAGACAGTAGATCTAGCTGGTCTGTCATAATATAATAGAGACAGTAGATCTAGCTGGTCTGTCATAATATAATAGAGACAGTAGATCTAGCTGGTCTGTCATAATATAATAGAGACAGTAGATCTAGCTGGTCTGTCATAATATAATAGAGACAGTAGATCTAGCTGGTCTGTCATAATATAATAGAGACAGTAGATCTAGCTGGTCTGTCATAATATAATAGAGACAGTAGATCTAGCTGGTCTGTCATAATATAATAGAGACAGTAGATCTAGCTGGTCTGTCATAATATAATAGAGACAGTAGATCTAGCTGGTCTGTCATAATTATAATAGAGACAGTAGATCTAGCTGGTCTGTCATAATATAATAGAGACAGTAGATCTAGCTGGTCTGTCATAATATAATAGAGACAGTAGATCTAGCTGGTCTGTCATATATAAAATAGAGACAGTAGATCTAGCTGGTCTGTCATAATATAATAGAGACAGTAGATCTAGCTGGTCTGTCATAATATAATAGAGACAGTAGATCTAGCTGGTCTGTCATATTATAATAGAGACAGTAGATATAGCTGGTCTGTCATAATATAATAGAGACAGTAGATCTAGCTGGTCTGTCATATTATAATAGAGACAGTAGATCTAGCTGGTCTGTCATAGTACATAGAGACAGTAGATCTAGCTGGTCTGTCATATTAAAATAGAGACAGTAGATCTAGCTGGTCTGTCATAATATAATAGAGACAGTAGATCTAGCTGGTCTGTCATATTATAATAGAGACAGTAGATCTAGCTGGTCTGTCATAATATAAACAGAGACAGTAGATCTAGCTGGTCTGTCATATATATAATAGAGACAGTAGATCTAGCTGGTCTGTCATAATATAATAGAGACAGTAGATCTAGCTGGTCTGTCATATTATAATAGAGACAGTAGATCTAGCTGGTCTGTCATATTATAATAGAGACAGTAGATCTAGCTGGTCTGTCATAATATAATAGAGACAGTAGATCTAGCTGGTCTGTCATAATATAATAGAGACAGTAGATCTAGCTGGTCTGTCATATATATAATAGAGACAGTAGATCTAGCTGGTCTGTCATAATATAATAGAGACAGTAGATCTAGCTGGTCTGTCATAATATAATAGAGACAGTAGATCTAGCTGGTCTGTCATAATATAATAGAGACAGTAGATCTAGCTGGTCTGTCATAATATAATAGATAGAGATCTAGCTGGTAGTCATAATATAATAGAGACAGTGATCTAGCTGGTCTGTAATAATAATAGAGACAGTAGATCTAGCTGGTCTGTCATAATATAATAGAGACAGTAGATCTAGCTGGTCTGTCATAATATAATAGAGACAGTAGATCTAGCTGGTCTGTCATATTAAAATAGAGACAGTAGATCTAGCTGGTCTGTCATAATATAATAGAGACAGTAGATCTAGCTGGTCTGTCATATTATAATAGAGACAGTAGATCTAGCTGGTCTGTCATAATATAATAGAGACACAGAGACAGTAGATCTAGCTGGTCTGTCATAATATAATAGAGACAGTAGATCTAGCTGGTCTGTCATAATATAATAGAGACAGTAGATCTAGCTGGTCTGTCATATTATAATAGAGACAGTAGATCTAGCTGGTCTGTCATGTTATAATAGAGACAGTAGATCTAGCTGGTCTGTCATAATATAATAGAGACAGTAGATCTAGCTGGTCTGTCATAATATAATAGAGACAGTAGATCTAGCTGGTCTGTCATATTATAATAGAGACAGTAGATCTAGCTGGTCTGTCATAATATAATAGAGACACAGAGACAGTAGATCTAGCTGGTCTGTCATAATATAATAGAGACAGTAGATCTAGCTGGTCTGTCATATTATAATAGAGACAGTAGATCTAGCTGGTCTGTCATAATATAATAGAGACAGTAGATCTAGCTGGTCTGTCATAATATAATAGAGACAGTAGATCTAGCTGGTCTGTCATAATATAATAGAGACAGTAGATCTAGCTGGTCTGTAATAATATAATAGAGACAGTAGATCTAGCTGGTCTGTCATAGTATAATAGAGACAGTAGATCTAGCTGGTCTGTCATATTATTATAGAGACATTAGATCTAGCTGGTCTGTCATAATATAATAGAGACAGTATATCTATCTGGTCTGTCATATTATAATAGAGACAGATGATCTAGATGGTCTGTCATATTATTATAGAGACAGTACATCTAGCTGGTCTGTCATATTATTATAGAGACAGTAGATCTAGCTGGTCTGTCATAGTACACTAGAGACAGTAGATCTAGCTGGTCTGTCATATTAAAATAGAGACAGTAGATCTAGCTGGTCTGTCATAATATAATAGAGACAGTAGATCTAGCTGGTCTGTCATATTATAATAGAGACAGTAGATCTAGCTGGTCTGTCATAATATAATAGAGACACAGAGACAGTAGATCTAGCTGGTCTGTCATATTAAAATAGAGACAGTAGATCTAGCTGGTCTGTCATAATATAATAGAGACAGTAGATCTAGCTGGTCTGTCATATTATAATAGAGACAGTAGATCTAGCTGGTCTGTCATGTTATAATAGAGACAGTAGATCTAGCTGGTCTGTCATAATATAATAGAGACAGTAGATCTAGCTGGTCTGTCATATTATAATAGAGACAGTAGATCTAGCTGGTCTGTCATATTATAATAGAGACAGTAGATCTAGCTGGTCTGTCATAATATAATAGAGACAGTAGATCTAGCTGGTCTGTCATAATATAATAGAGAAAGTAGATCTAGCTGGTCTGTCATATTATAATAGAGACAGTAGATCTAGCTGGTCTGTCATATTATAATAGAGACAGTAGATCTAGCTGGTCTGTCATAATATAAAAGAGACAGTAGATCTAGCTGGTCTGTCATAATATATAGAGACAGTAGATCTAGCTGGTCTGTCATAATATAATAGAGACAGTAGATCTAGCTGGTCTGTCATAATATAATAGAGACAGTAGATCTAGCTGGTCTGTCATAATATAATAGAGACAGTAGATCTAGCTGGTCTGTCATAATATAATAGAGACAGTAGATCTAGCTGGTCTGTCATAATATAATAGAGACAGTAGATCTAGCTGGTCTGTCATAATATAATAGAGACAGTAGATCTAGCTGGTCTGTCATATTATAATAGAGACAGTAGATCTAGCTGGTCTGTCATAATATAATAGAGACAGTAGATCTAGCTGGTCTGTCATAATATAATAGAGACAGTAGATCTAGCTGGTCTGTCATATTATAATAGAGACAGTAGATCTAGCTGGTCTGTCATAATATAATAGAGACAGTAGATCTAGCTGGTCTGTCATATTATAATAGAGACAGTAGATCTAGCTGGTCTGTCATAAATATAATAGAGACAGTAGATCTAGCTGGTCTGTCATAATATAATAGAGACAGTAGATCTAGCTGGTCTGTCATAATATAATAGAGACAGTAGATCTAGCTGGTCTGTCATAATATAATAGAGACAGTAGATCTAGCTGGTCTGTCATAATATAATAGAGACAGTAGATCTAGCTGGTCTGTCATATTATAATAGAGACAGTAGATCTAGCTGGTCTGTCATAATATAATAGAGACAGTAGATCTAGCTGGTCTGTCATAATATAATAGAGACAGTAGATCTAGCTGGTCTGTCATAATATAATAGAGACAGTAGATCTAGCTGGTCTGTCATAATATAATAGAGACAGTAGATCTAGCTGGTCTGTCATATTATAATAGAGACAGTAGATCTAGCTGGTCTGTCATAATATAATAGAGACAGTAGATCTAGCTGGTCTGTCATAATATAATAGAGACAGATCTAGCTGGTCTGTCATAATATAATAGAGACAGTAGATCTAGCTGGTCTGTCATATTAAAATAGAGACAGTAGATCTAGCTGGTCTGTCATAATATAATAGAGACAGTAGATCTAGCTGGTCTGTCATATTATAATAGAGACAGTAGATCTAGCTGGTCTGTCATGTTATAATAGAGACAGTAGATCTAGCTGGTCTGTCATAATATAATAGAGACAGTAGATGTACCTGGTCTGTCATAATATAATAGAGACAGTAGATTTAGCTGGTCTGTCATATTATAATAGAGACAGTAGATCTAGCTGGTCTGTCATAATATATAATAGAGACAGTAGATCTAGCTGGTCTGTCATAATATAATAGAGACAGTAGATCTAGCTGGTCTGTCATATTATAATAGAGACAGTAGATCTAGCTGGTCTGTCATAATATAATAGAGACAGTAGATCTAGCTGGTCTGTCATAATATAATAGAGACAGTAGATCTAGCTGGTCTGTCATAATATAATAGAGACAGTAGATCTAGCTGGTCTGTCATAATATAATAGAGACAGTAGATCTAGCTGGTCTGTCATAATATAATAGAGACAGTAGATCTAGCTGGTCTGTCATAATATAATAGAGACAGTAGATCTAGCTGGTCTGTCATAATATAATAGAGACAGTAGATCTAGCTGGTCTGTCATATTATAATAGAGACAGTAGATCTAGCTGGTCTGTCATATTATAATAGAGACAGTAGATCTAGCTGGTCTGTCATAATATAATAGAGACAGTAGATCTAGCTGGTCTGTCATAATATAATAGAGACAGTAGATCTAGCTGGTCTGTCATAATATAATAGAGACAGTAGATCTAGCTGGTCTGTCATATTATAATAGAGACAGTAGATCTAGCTGGTCTGTCATAATATATAATAGAGACAGTAGATCTAGCTGGTCTGTCATATTATAATAGAGACAGTAGATCTAGCTGGTCTGTCATAATATAATAGAGACAGTAGATCTAGCTGGTCTGTCATATTATAATAGAGACAGTAGATCTAGCTGGTCTGTCATATATATAATAGATCTAGCTGGTCTGTCATAATATAATAGAGACAGTAGATCTAGCTGGTCTGTCATAATATAATAGAGACAGTAGATCTAGCTGGTCTGTCATAATATAATAGAGACAGTAGATCTAGCTGGTCTGTCATATTATAATAGAGACAGTAGATCTAGCTGGTCTGTCATATTATAATAGAGACAGTAGATCTAGCTGGTCTGTCATAATATAATAGAGACAGTAGATCTAGCTGGTCTGTCATAATATAATAGAGACAGTAGATCTAGCTGGTCTGTCATAATATAATAGAGACAATAGATCTAGCTGGTCTGTCATAATATAATAGAGACAGTAGATCTAGCTGGTCTGTCATAATATAATAGAGACAGTAGATCTAGCTGGTCTGTCATAATATAATAGAGACAGTAGATCTAGCTGGTCTGTCATAATATAATAGAGACAGTAGATCTAGCTGGTCTGTCATATTATAATAGAGACAGTAGATCTAGCTGGTCTGTCATAATATAATAGAGACAGTAGATCTAGCTGGTCTGTCATATTAAAATAGAGACAGTAGATCTAGCTGGTCTGTCATAATATAATAGAGACAGTAGATCTAGCTGGTCTGTCATAATATAATAGAGACAGTAGATCTAGCTGGTCTGTCATAATATAATAGAGACAGTAGATCTAGCTGGTCTGTCATAATATAATAGAGACAGTAGATGTACCTGGTCTGTCATAATATAATAGAGACAGTAGATCTAGCTGGTCTTTCATAGTACAATAGAGAGAGTAGATCTAGCTGCTCTGTCATATTAAAATAGAGACAGTAGATCTAGCTGGTCTGTCATAATATAATAGAGACAGAAGATCTAGCTGGTCTGTCATATTATAATCGAGACAGTAGATCTAGCTGGTCTGTCATAATATAATAAAGACACAGAGACAGTAGATCTAGCTGGTCTGTCATAATATAATAGAGACAGTAGATGTACCTGGTCTGTCATAATATAATAGAGACAGTAGATCTAGCTGGTCTGTCATATTATAATAGAGACAGTAGATCTAGCTGGTCTGTCATAATTATAATAGAGACAGTAGATCTAGCTGGTCTGTCATAATATAATAGAGACAGTAGATCTAGCTGGTCTGTCATATTATAATAGAGACAGTAGATCTAGCTGGTCTGTCATAATATAATAGAGACAGAGATCTAGCTGGTCTGTCACAGAGACAGTAGATCTAGCTGGTCTGTCATAATATAATAGAGACAGTAGATCTAGCTGGTCTGTCATATTATAATAGAGACAGTAGATCTAGCTGGTCTGTCATATTATAATAGAGACAGTAGATCTAGCTGGTCTGTCATAATATAATAGAGACAGTAGATCTAGCTGGTCTGTCATAATATAATAGAGACAGTAGATCTAGCTGGTCTGTCATAATATAATAGAGACAGTAGATCTAGCTGGTCTGTCATAATATAATAGAGACAGTAGATCTAGCTGGTCTGTCATAATATAATAGAGACAGTAGATCTAGCTGGTCTGTCATAATATAATAGAGACAGTAGATCTAGCTGGTCTGTCATAATATAATAGAGACAGTAGATCTAGCTGGTCTGTCATAATATAATAGAGACAGTAGATCTAGCTGGTCTGTCATAATATAATAATATAAGCTGGTCTGTCATAATATAATAGAGACAGTAGATCTAGCTGGTCTGTCATATTATAATAGAGACAGTAGATCTAGCTGGTCTGTCATAATATAATAGAGACAGTAGATCTAGCTGGTCTGTCATATTATAATAGAGACAGTAGATCTAGCTGGTCTGTCATAATATAATAGAGACAGTAGATCTAGCTGGTCTGTCATATTATAATAGAGACAGTAGATCTAGCTGGTCTGTCATAATATAATATAACAGAGACAGTAGATCTAGCTGGTCTGTCATAATATAATAGAGACAGTAGATCTAGCTGGTCTGTCATAATATAATAGAGACAGTAGATCTCTGGTCTGTCATATTATAATAGAGACAGTAGATCTAGCTGGTCTGTCATATTATAATAGAGACAGTAGATCTAGCTGGTCTGTCATAATATAATAGAGACAGTAGATCTAGCTGGTCTGTCATAATATAATAGAGACAGTAGATCTAGCTGGTCTGTCATAATATAATAGAGACAGTAGATCTAGCTGGTCTGTCATAATATAATAGAGACAGTAGATCTAGCTGGTCTGTCATATTATAATAGAGACATTAGATCTAGCTGGTCTGTCATAATATAATAGAGACATAGAGACAGTAGATCTAGCTGGTCTGTCATAATATAATAGAGACAGTAGATCTAGCTGGTCTGTCATAATATAATAGAGACAGTAGATCTAGCTGGTCTGTCATATTATAATAGAGACAGTAGATCTAGCTGGTCTGTCATATTATAATAGAGACAGTAGATCTAGCTGGTCTGTCATAATATAATAGAGACAGTAGATCTAGCTGGTCTGTCATAATATAATAGAGACAGTAGATCTAGCTGGTCTGTCATAATATAATAGAGACAGTAGATCTAGCTGGTCTGTCATAATATAATAGAGACAGTAGATCTAGCTGGTCTGTCATAATATAATAGAGACAGTAGATCTAGCTGGTCTGTCATAATATAATAGAGACAGTAGATCTAGCTGGTCAGTCATAATATAATAGAGACAGTAGATCTAGCTGGTCTGTCATAATATAATAGAGACAGTAGATCTAGCTGGTCTGTCATATTATAATAGAGACAGTAGATCTAGCTGGTCTGTCATAATATAATAGAGACAGTAGATCTAGCTGGTCTGTCATAATATAATAGAGACAGTAGATCTAGCTGGTCTGTCATAATATAATAGAGACAGTAGATCTAGCTGGTCTGTCATTTTATAATAGAGACAGTAGATCTAGCTGGTCTGTCATAATATAATAGAGACAGTAGATCTAGCTGGTCTGTCATATTATAATAGAGACAGTAGATCTAGCTGGTCTGTCATAATATAATAGAGACAGTAGATCTAGCTGGTCTGTCATATTAAAATAGAGACAGTAGATCTAGCTGGTCTGTCATATTATAATAGAGACAGTAGATCTAGCTGGTCTGTCATAATATAATATAACACAGAGACAGTAGATCTAGCTGGTCTGTCATAATATAATAGAGACAGTAGATCTAGCTGGTCTGTCATAATATAATAGAGACAGTAGATCTAGCTGGTCTGTCATAATATAATAGAGACAGTAGATCTAGCTGGTCTGTCATAATATAATAGAGACAGTAGATCTAGCTGGTCTGTCATATTATAATAGAGACAGTAGATCTAGCTGGTCTGTCATAATATAATAGAGACAGTAGATCTAGCTGGTCTGTCATATATAATAGAGACAGTAGATCTATAATAGAGACAGTAGATCTAGCTGGTCTGTCATAATATAATAGACAGACAGTAGATCTAGCTGGTCTGTCATAATATAATAGAGACAGTAGACAGTAGATTAGCTGGTCTGTCATATTATAATAGAGACAGTAGATCTAGCTGGTCTGTCATAATATAATAGAGACAGTAGATCTAGCTGGTCTGTCATAGTATAATAGAGACAGTAGATCTAGCTGGTCTGTCATATTATAATAGAGACAGTAGATCTAGCTGGTCTGTCATAATATAATAGAGACAGTAGATCTAGCTGGTCTGTCATATTATAATAGAGACAGTAGATCTAGCTGGTCTGTCATAATATAATAGTAGATCTAGCTGGTCTGAGACAGTAGATCTAGCTGGTCTGTCATAATATAATAGAGACAGTAGATCTAGCTGGTCTGTCATAATATAATAGAGACAGTAGATCTAGCTGGTCTGTCATAATATAATAGAGACAGTAGATCTAGCTGGTCTGTCATAATATAATAGAGACAGTAGATCTAGCTGGTCTGTCATATTATAATAGAGACAGTAGATCTAGCTGGTCTGTCATAATATAATAGAGACAGTAGATCTAGCTGGTCTGTCATATTATAATAGAGACAGTAGATCTAGCTGGTCTGTCATATTATAATAGAGACAGTAGATCTAGCTGGTCTGTCATATTATAATAGAGACAGTAGATCTAGCTGGTCTGTCATAATATAATAGAGACAGTAGATCTAGCTGGTCTGTCATATTATAATAGAGACAGTAGATCTAGCTGGTCTGTCATAATATAATAGAGACAGTAGATCTAGCTGGTCTGTCATATTATAATAGAGACAGTAGATCTAGCTGGTCTGTCATATTATAATAGAGACAGTAGATCTAGCTGGTCTGTCATAATATAATAGAGACTACAGAGACAGTAGATCTAGCTGGTCTGTCATAATATAATAGAGACAGTAGATCTAGCTGGTCTGTCATATTATAATAGAGACAGTAGATCTAGCTGGTCTGTCATAATATAATAGAGACAGTAGATCTAGCTGGTCTGTCATAATATAATAGAGACAGTAGATCTAGCTGGTCTGTCATAATATAAATAGAGACAGTAGATCTAGCTGGTCTGTCATAATATAATAGAGACAGTAGATCTAGCTGGTCTGTCATATTATAATAGAGACAGTAGATCTAGCTGGTCTGTCATAATATAATAGAGACAGTAGATCTAGCTGGTCTGTCATAATATAATAGAGACAGTAGATCTAGCTGGTCTGTCATCATATATAATAGAGACAGTAGATCTAGCTGGTCTGTCATAATATAATAGAGACAGTAGATCTAGCTGGTCTGTCATATAATAGAGACAGTAGATCTAGCTGGTCTGTCATATTATAGATCTAATAGAGACAGTAGATCTAGCTGGTCTGTCATAATATAATAGAGACAGTAGATCTAGCTGGTCTGTCATATTATAATAGAGACAGTAGATCTAGCTGGTCTGTCATAATATAATATATAATAGAGACAGTAGATCTAGCTGGTCTGTCATAATATAATAGAGACAGTAGATCTAGCTGGTCTGTCATATTATAATAGAGACAGTAGATCTAGCTGGTCTGTCATAATTATAATAGAGACAGTAGATCTAGCTGGTCTGTCATAATATAATAGAGACAGTAGATCTAGCTGGTCTGTCATAATATAATAGAGACAGTAGATCTAGCTGGTCTGTCATAATATAATAGAGACAGTAGATCTAGCTGGTCTGTCATATTATAATAGAGACAGTAGATCTAGCTGGTCTGTCATAATATCATATAGAGACAGTAGATCTAGCTGGTCTGTCATAATATAATAGAGACAGTAGATCTAGCTGGTCTGTCATATATAATAGAGACAGTAGATCTAGCTGGTCTGTCATAATATAATAGAGACAGTAGATCTAGCTGGTCTGTCATAATATAATAGAGACAGTAGATCTAGCTGGTCTGTCATAATATAATAATAGAGACAGTAGATCTAGCTGGTCTGTCATAATATAGAACAGTAGATCTAGCTGGTCTGTCATAATATAATAGAGACAGTAGATCTAGCTGGTCTGTCATAATATAATAGAGACAGTAGATCTAGCTGGTCTGTCATATTATAATAGAGACAGTAGATCTAGCTGGTCTGTCATAATATAATAGAGACAGTAGATCTAGCTGGTCTGTCATAATATAATAGAGACAGTAGATCTAGCTGGTCTGTCATAATATAATAGAGACAGTAGATCTAGCTGGTCTGTCATAATATAATAGAGACAGTAGATCTAGCTGGTCTGTCATAATATAATAGAGACAGTAGATCTAGCTGGTCTGTCATATTATAATAGAGACAGTAGATCTAGCTGGTCTGTCATAATATAATAGAGACAGTAGATCTAGCTGGTCTGTCATAATATAATAGAGACAGTAGATCTAGCTGGTCTGTCATAATATAATAGAGACAGTAGATCTAGCTGGTCTGTCATATTATAATAGAGACAGTAGATCTAGCTGGTCTGTCATATTATAATAGAGACAGTAGATCTAGCTGGTCTGTCATAATATAATAGAGACAGTAGATCTAGCTGGTCTGTCATAATATAATAGAGACAGTAGATCTAGCTGGTCTGTCATAATATAATAGAGACAGTAGATCTAGCTGGTCTGTCATATTATAATAGAGACAGTAGATCTAGCTGGTCTGTCATAATATCATATAGAGACAGTAGATCTAGCTGGTCTGTCATATCTAGCTGGTCTGTCATAATAATAGAGACAGTAGATCTAGCTGGTCTGTCATGTTAAAATAGAGACAGTAGATCTAGCTGGTCTGTCATAATATAATAGAGACAGTAGATCTAGCTGGTCTGTCATATTATAATAGAGACAGTAGATCTAGCTGGTCTGTCATATAATAGAGACATAATAGAGACAGTAGATCTAGCTGGTCTGTCATAATATAATAGAGACAGTAGATCTAGCTGGTCTGTCATAATATAATAGAGACAGTAGATCTAGCTGGTCTGTCATATTATAATAGAGACAGTAGATCTAGCTGGTCTGTCATAATATAATAGAGACAGTAGATCTAGCTGGTCTGTCATAATATAATAGAGACAGTAGATCTAGCTGGTCTGTCATAATATAATAGAGACAGTAGATCTAGCTGGTCTGTCATAATATAATAGAGACAGTAGATCTAGCTGGTCTGTCATATTATTATAGAGACAGTAGATCTAGCTGGTCTGTCATAATATAATAGAGACAGTAGATCTAGCTGGTCTGTCATATTAAAATATAGACAGTAGATCTAGCTGGTCTGTCATATTATAATAGAGAAAGTAGATCTAGCTGGTCTGTCATCATATATAATAGAGACAGTAGATCTAGCTGGTCTGTCATATTATAATAGAGACAGTAGATCTAGCTGGTCTGTCATAATATAATAGAGACAGTAGATCTAGCTGGTCTGTCATATTATAATAGAGACAGTAGATCTAGCTGGTCTGTCATAATATAATAGAGACAGTAGATCTAGCTGGTCTGTCATAATATAATAGAGACAGTATATCTAGCTGGTCTGTCATATTATTATAGAGACAGTAGATCTAGCTGGTCTGTCATTTTATAATCGAGACACTAGATCTAGCTGGTCTGTCATAATATAATAGAGACAGTAGATCTAGCTGGTCTGTCATATTATAATAGAGACAGTAGATCTAGCTGGTCTGTCATATTAAAATAGAGACAGTAGATCTAGCTGGTCTGTCATATTATAATAGAGACAGTAGATCTAGCTGGTCTGTCATAATATAATAGAGACAGTAGATCTAGCTGGTCTGTCATAATATAATAGAGATCTAGCTGGTCTGTCATAATATAATAGAGACAGTAGATCTAGCTGGTCTTTGATAATATAATACAGACAGTAGATCTAGCTGGTCTGTCATATTATAATAGAGACAGTAGATCTAGCTGGTCTGTCATAATATAATAGAGACAGTAGATCTAGCTGGTCTGTCATATTATAATAGAGACAGTAGATCTAGCTGGTCTGTCATTTTATAATAGAGAAAGTAGATCTAGCTGGTCTGTCATAATATAATAGAGACACAGCGACAGTAGATCTAGCTGGTCTGTCATATTATTATAGAGACAGTAGATCTAGCTGGTCTGTCATATTTTTATAGAGACAGTAGATCTAGCTGGTCTGTCATAATATCATAGGACAGTAGATCTAGCTGGTCTGTCATATATAATAGAGACAGTAGATCTAGCTGGTCTGTCATATTATAATAGAGACAGTAGATCTAGCTGGTCTGTCATAGTATATAATAGAGACAGTAGATCTAGCTGGTCTGTCATAATATAATAGAGACAGTAGATCTAGCTGGTCTGTCATATTATAATAGAGACAGTAGATCTAGCTGGTCTGTCATATTATAATAGAGACAGTAGATCTAGCTGGTCTGTCATATTATAATAGAGACAGTAGATCTAGCTGGTCTGTCATATTATAATAGAGACAGTAGATCTAGCTGGTCTGTCATATATATAATAGAGACAGTAGATCTAGCTGGTCTGTCATAATATAATAGAGACAGTAGATCTAGCTGGTCTGTCATATTATAATAGAGACAGTCTAGATCTAGCTGTCATAATATAATAGAACAGTAGTAGATCTAGCTGGTCTGTCATATTATATATAGAGACAGTAGATCTAGCTGGTCTGTCATAATATAATAGAGACAGTAGATCTAGCTGGTCTCTGTCATATATAATAGAGACAGTAGATCTAGCTGGTCTGTCATATTATAATAGAGACAGTAGATCTAGCTGGTCTGTCATCATTATAATAGAGACAGTAGATCTAGCTGGTCTGTCATAGTATAATAGAGACAGTAGATCTAGCTGGTCTGTCATAGAGACAGTAGATAATAGAGTCAGTAGATCTAGCTGGTCTGTCATATTATAATAGAGACAGTAGATCTAGCTGGTCTGTCATAATATAATAGAGACAGTAGATCTAGCTGGTCTGTCATAATATAATAGAGACAGTAGATCTAGCTGGTCTGTCATATTATAATAGAGACAGTAGATCTAGCTGGTCTGTCATAATATAATAGAGACAGTAGATCTAGCTGGTCTGTCATAATATATAATAGAGACAGTAGATCTAGCTAGCTGGTCTGTCATAATATAATAGAGACAGTATATAGCTGGTCTGTCATATTATTATAGAGACAGTAGATCTAGCTGGTCTGTCATAATATAATAGAGACAGTAGATCTAGCTGGTCTGTCATAATATAATAGAGACAGTAGATCTAGCTGGTCTGTCATAATATAATAGAGACAGTAGATCTAGCTGGTCTGTCATATAATATAATAGAGACAGTAGATCTAGCTGGTCTGTCATATTATAATAGAGACAGTAGATCTAGCTGGTCTGTCATATTATAATAGAGACAGTAGATCTAGCTGGTCTGTCATATTATAATAGAGACAGTAGATCTAGCTGGTCTGTCATATTATAATAGAGACAGTAGATCTAGCTGGTCTGTCATATTATAATAGAGACAGTAGATCTAGCTGGTCTGTCATATTATAATAGAGACAGTAGATCTAGCTGGTCTGTCATAATATAGATCTAGCTGGTCTGTCATAATATAATAGAGACACAGAGACAGTAGATCTAGCTGGTCTGTCATATATATAATAGAGACAGTAGATCTAGCTGGTCTGTCATATTATAATAGAGACAGTAGATCTAGCTGGTCTGTCATAATATAATAGAGACAGTAGATCTAGCTGGTCTGTCATAATTATAATAGAGACAGTAGATCTAGCTGGTCTGTCATTTTATAATAGAGACAGTAGATCTAGCTGGTCTGTCATATTATAATAGAGACAGTAGATCTAGCTGGTCTGTCATATTATAATAGAGACAGTAGATCTAGCTGGTCTGTCATGTCATAGCTGGTCTGTCATATAATAGAGACAGTAGATCTAGCTGGTCTGTCATATTATAATAGAGACAGTAGATCTAGCTGGTCTGTCATAATATAATAGAGACAGTAGATCTAGCTGGTCTGTCATAGTATAATAGAGACAGTAGATCTAGCTGGTCTGTCATATTATAATAGAGACAGTAGATCTAGCTGGTCTGTCATATTATAATAGAGACAGTAGATCTAGCTGGTCTGTCATAATATAATAGAGACAGTAGATCTAGCTGGTCTGTCATTTTATAATAGAGACAGTAGATCTAGCTGGTCTGTCATAATATAATAGAGACAGTAGATCAGCTGGTCTGTCATATATAATAGAGACAGTAGATCTAGCTGGTCTGTCATATATAATATAGAGAATCTAGCTGGAGTCAGTAGATCTAGCTGGTCTGTAATATTATAATAGAGACAGTAGATCTAGCTGGTCTGTCATAATATAATAGAGACAGTAGATCTAGCTGGTCTGTCATAATATAATAGAGACAGTAGATCTAGCTGGTCTGTCATATTATAATAGAGACAGTAGATCTAGCTGGTCTGTCATAATATAATAGAGACAGTAGATCTAGCTGGTCTGTCATAATATTACAGAGACAGTAGATCTAGTTGGTCTTTCATAACATAATAGAGACAGTAGATTTAGCTGGTCGGTCATATTACAGAGACAGTAGATCTAGCTGGTCTGTAATATCATAATAGAGAGAGTAGATCTAGCTGGTCTGTCATAATGAAATAGAGACAGTAGATCTAGCTGGTCTGTCGTAATATAATTGTGACAGAAGATCTAGCTGGTCTGTCATATTAAAATAGAGACAGTAGATCTAGCTGGTCTGTCATATTATAATAGAGACAGTAGATCTAGCTGGTCTGTCATAATATAATAGAGACAGTAGATCTAGCACAGATACAGTAGATCTAGCTGGTCTGTCATAATATAATAGAGACAGTAGATCTAGCTGGTCTGTCATATTATAATAGAGACAGTAGATCTAGCTGGTCTGTCATAATATAATAGAGACAGTAGATCTAGCTGGTCTGTCATAATATAATAGAGACAGTAGATCTAGCTGGTCTGTCATAATATAATAGAGACAGTAGATCTAGCTGGTCTGTCATATTATAATAGAGACAGTAGATCTAGCTGGTCTGTCATAATATAATAGAGACAGTAGATCTAGCTGGTCTGTCATAATATCATAGAGACAGTAGATCTAGCTGGTCTGTCATAATATAATAGAGACAGTAGATCCAGCTGGTCTGTCATATTATAATAGAGACAGTAGATCTAGCTGGTCTGTCATATTATAATAGAGACAGTAGATCTAGCTGGTCTGTCATATTATAATAGAGACAGTAGATCTAGCTGGTCTGTCATTTATAATAGAGAGTAGATCTAGCTGGTCTGTCATTTATAATAGAGACAGTAGATCTAGCTGGTCTGTCATATTACAATAGAGACAGTAGATCTAGCTGGTCTGTCATATTATAATAGAGACAGTAGATCTAGCTGGTCTGTATAATATAATATAATAGAGACAGTAGATCTAGCTGGTCTGTCATAATATAATAGAGACAGTAGATCTAGCTGGTCTGTCATATTATAATAGAGACAGTAGATCTAGCTGGTCTGTCATAATATAATAGAGACAGTAGATCTAGCTGGTCTGTCATAATATAATAGAGACAGTAGATCTAGCTGGTCTGTCATAATATAATAGAGACAGTAGATCTAGCTGGTCTGTCATAATATAATAGAGACAGTAGATCTAGCTGGTCTGTCATATATATATAGAGACAGTAGATCTAGCTGGTCTGTCATAATATAATAGAGACAGTAGATCTAGCTGGTCTGTCATAATATCAAGAGACAGTAGATCTAGCTGGTCTGTCATATATAATAGAGACAGTAGATCTAGCTGGTCTGTCATAATATAATAGAGACAGTAGATCTAGCTGGTCTGTCATAATATAATAGAGACAGTAGATCTAGCTGGTCTGTCATAATATAATAGAGACAGTAGATCTAGCTGGTCTGTCATAATATAATAGAGCCAGTAGATATAGCTGGTCTGTCATAATATAATAGAGACAGTAGGTCTAGCTGGTCTGTCATATTAACATAGAGACAGTAGATCTAACTGGTCTGTCATAATATAATAGAGACAGTAGATCTAGCTGGTCTGTCATAATATAATAGAGACAGTAGATCTAGCTGGTCTGTCATATTATAATAGAGACAGTATATCTAGCTGGTCTGTCATTGTACATTGGAGACAGTAGATCTAGCTGGTCTGTCATAATATAATAGAGACAGTAGATCTAGCTGGTCTGTCATATTATAATACAGACAGTAGATCTAGCTGGTCTGTCATATTATAAAAGAGACAGTAGATCTATCTGGTCTGTCATAATATATTAGAGACAGTAGATCTAGCTGGTCTGTCATAATATAATAGAGACAGTAGATCTAGCTGGTCTGTCATAATATAATAGAGACAGTATATCTAGCTGGTCATTCATAATATATTAGAGACAGTAGATCTAGCTGGTCTGTCATAATATAATAGAGACAGTAGATCTAGCTGGTCTGTCATATTATAATAGAGACAGTAGATCTAGCTGGTCTGCCATATTATAATAGAGAGAGTAGATCTAGCTGGTCTGTCATAATATAATAGAGACAGTAGATCTAGCCGGTCTGTCATAATATGATAGAGACAGTAGATCTAGCTGGTCTGTCATAATATAATAGAGAGACAGTAGATCATTAGATCTAGCTGGTCTGTCATAATATAATAGAGACAGTAGATCTAGCTGGTCTGTCATATATAATAGAGACAGTAGATCTAGCTGGTCTGTCATATATAATAGAGACAGTAGATCTAGCTGGTCTGTCATAATATAATAGAGACAGTAGATCTAGCTGGTCTGTCATAATATAATAGAGACAGTAGATCTAGCTGGTCTGTCATAATATAATAGAGACAGTAGATCTAGCTGGTCTGTCATAATATAATAGAGACAGTAGATCTAGCTGGTCTGTCATATATAATAGAGACAGTAGATCTAGCTGGTCTGTCATAATATAATAGAGACAGTAGATCTAGCTGGTCTGTCATAATATAATAGAGACAGTAGATCTAGCTGGTCTGTCATAATATAATAGAGACAGTAGATCTAGCTGGTCTGTCATAATATAATAGAGACAGTAGATCTAGCTGGTCTGTCATATTATAATAGAGACTAGGTCTAGCTGGTCTGTCATAATATAATAGAGACAGTAGATCTAGCTGGTCTGTCATAATATAATAGAGACAGTAGATCTAGCTGGTCTGTCATATTATAATAGAGACAGTAGATCTAGCTGGTCTGTCATAATATAATAGAGACAGTAGATCTAGCTGGTCTGTCATATTATAATAGAGACAGTAGATCTAGCTGGTCTGTCATAATATAATAGAGACAGTAGATCTAGCTGGTCTGTCATAATATAATAGAGACAGTAGATCTAGCTGGTCTGTCATAATATAATAGAGACAGTAGATCTAGCTGGTCTGTCATAATATAATAGAGACAGTAGATCTAGCTGGTCTGTCATAATATAATAGAGACAGTAGATCTAGCTGGTCTGTCATAATATAATAGAGACAGTAGATCTAGCTGGTCTGTCATAATATAATAGAGACAGTAGATCTAGCTGGTCTGTCATAATATAATAGAGACAGTAGATCTAGCTGGTCTGTCATAATATAATAGAGACAGTAGATCTAGCTGGTCTGTCATAATATAATAGAGACAGTAGATCTAGCTGGTCTGTCATAATATAATAGAGACAGTAGATCTAGCTGGTCTGTCATAATATAATAGAGACAGTAGATCTAGCTGGTCTGTCATAATATAATAGAGACAGTAGATCTAGCTGGTCTGTCATAATATAATAGAGACAGTAGATCTAGCTGGTCTGTCATAATATAATAGAGACAGTAGATCTAGCTGGTCTGTCATATTATAATAGAGACAGTAGATCTAGCTGGTCTGTCATATATAATAGAGACAGTAGATCTAGCTGGTCTGTCATATTATAATAGAGACAGTAGATCTAGCTGGTCTGTCATAATATAATAGAGACAGTAGATCTAGCTGGTCTGTCATAATATAATAGAGACAGTAGATCTAGCTGGTCTGTCATAATATAATAGAGACAGTAGATCTAGCTGGTCTGTCATAATATAATAGAGACAGTAGATCTAGCTGGTCTGTCATAATATAATAGAGACAGTAGATCTAGCTGGTCTGTCATAATATAATAACAGAGACAGTAGATCTAGCTGGTCTGTCATAATATAATAGAGACAGTAGATCTAGCTGGTCTGTCATAATATATAATAGAGACAGTAGATCTAGCTGGTCTGTCATAATATAATAGAGACAGTAGATCTAGCTGGTCTGTCATAATATAATAGAGACAGTAGATCTAGCTGGTCTGTCTGTCATATATAATAGATCTAGCTGGTCTGTCAGTAGATCTAGCTGGTCTGTCATTTTATAATAGAGACATTAGATCTAGCTGGTCTGTCATATTATAATAGAGACAGTAGATCTAGCTGGTCTGTCATATTATAATAGAGACAGTAGATCTAGCTGGTCTGTCATAATATAATAGAGACAGTAGATCTAGCTGGTCTGTCATATTATAATAGAGACAGTAGATCTAGCTGGTCTGTCATATTATAATAGAGACAGTAGATCTAGCTGGTCTGTCATAATATAATAGAGACATAGAGACAGTAGATCTAGCTGGTCTGTCATAATATAATAGAGACAGTAGATCTAGCTGGTCTGTCATAATATAATAGAGACAGTAGATCTAGCTGGTCTGTCATAATATAATAGAGACAGTAGATCTAGCTGGTCTGTCATAATATAATAGAGACAGTAGATCTAGCTGGTCTGTCATTTTATAATAGAGACAGTAGATCTAGCTGGTCTGTCATATTATAATAGAGACAGTAGATCTAGCTGGTCTGTCATAATATAATAGAGACAGTAGATCTAGCTGGTCTGTCATAATATTAGATAGCTGGAGACAGTAGATCTAGCTGGTCTGTCATAATATAATAGAGACAGTAGATCTAGCTGGTCTGTCATAATATAATAGAGACAGTAGATCTAGCTGGTCTGTCATAATATAATAGAGACAGTAGATCTAGCTGGTCTGTCATAATATAATAGAGACAGTAGATCTAGCTGGTCTGTCATAATATAATAGAGACAGTAGATCTAGCTGGTCTGTCATATTATAATAGAGACAGTAGATCTAGCTGGTCTGTCATAATATAATAGAGACAGTAGATCTAGCTGGTCTGTCATAATATAATAGAGACAGTAGATCTAGCTGGTCTGTCATATCATAATAGAGACAGTAGATCTAGCTGGTCTGTCATATTATAAAAGAGACAGTAGATCTAGCTGGTCTGTCATAATATTAATGAGACAGTAGATCTAGCTGGTCTGTCATAATATAATAGAGACAGTAGATCTAGCTGGTCTGTCATAATATAATAGAGACAGTAGATCTAGCTGGTCTGTCATAATATAATAGAGACAGTAGATCTAGCTGGTCTGTCATAATATAATAGAGACAGTAGATCTAGCTGGTCTGTCATATTATAATAGAGACAGTAGATCTAGCTGGTCTGTCATATTATAATAGAGACAGTAGATCTAGCTGGTCTGTCATAATATAATAGAGACAGTAGATCTAGCTGGTCTGTCATAATATAGATAGAGACAGTAGATCTAGCTGGTCTGTCATAATATAATAGAGACAGTAGATCTAGCTGGTCTGTCATAATATAATAGAGACAGTAGATCTAGCTGGTCTGTCATATTATAATAGAGACAGTAGATCTAGCTGGTCTGTCATAATATAATAGAGACAGTAGATCTAGCTGGTCTGTCATAATATAATAGAGACAGTAGATCTAGCTGGGTCTGTCATAATATAATAGAGACAGTAGATCTAGCTGGTCTGTCATAATATAATAGAGACAGTAGATCTAGCTGGTCTGTCATATTATAATAGAGACAGTAGATCTAGCTGGTCTGTCATAATATAATAGAGACAGTAGATCTAGCTGGTCTGTCATAATATAATAGAGACAGTAGATCTAGCTGGTCTGTCATAATATAATAGAGACAGTAGATCTAGCTGGTCTGTCATATTATAATAGAGACAGTAGATCTAGCTGGTCTGTCATAATATAATAGAGACAGTAGATCTAGCTGGTCTGTCATAATATAATAGAGACAGTAGATCTAGCTGGTCTGTCATATATATAATAGAGACAGTAGATCTAGCTGGTCTGTCATAATATAATAGAGACAGTAGATCTAGCTGGTCTGTCATAATATAATAGAGACAGTAGATCTAGCTGGTCTGTCATAATATAATAGAGACAGTAGATCTAGCTGGTCTGTCATAATATAATAGAGACAGTAGATCTAGCTGGTCTGTCATAATATATAGAGACAGTAGATCTAGCTGGTCTGTCATAATATAATAGAGACAGTAGATCTAGCTGGTCTGTCATAATATAATAGAGACAGTAGATCTAGCTGGTCTGTCATAATATAATAGAGACAGTAGATCTAGCTGGTCTGTCATAATATAATAGAGACAGTAGATCTAGCTGGTCTGTCATAATATAATAGAGACAGTAGATCTAGCTGGTCTGTCATAATATAATAGAGACAGTAGATCTAGCTGGTCTGTCATAATATAATAGAGACAGTAGATCTAGCTGGTCTGTCATAATATAATAGAGACAGTAGATCTAGCTGGTCTGTCATATAGATATAATAGAGATAAGTAGATCTAGCTGGTCTGTCATAATATAATAGAGACAGTAGATCTAGCTGGTCTGTCATAATATAATAGAGACAGTAGATCTAGCTGGTCTGTCATAATATAATAGAGACAGTAGATCTAGCTGGTCTGTCATATTATTATAGAGACAGTAGATCTAGCTGGTCTGTCATAATATAATAGAGACAGTAGATCTAGCTGGTCTGTCATAATATAATAGAGACAGTAGATCTAGCTGGTCTGTCATAATATAATAGAGACAGTAGATCTAGCTGGTCTGTCATAATATAATAGAGACAGTAGATCTAGCTGGTCTGTCATAATATAATAGAGACAGTAGATCTAGCTGGTCTGTCATAATATAATAGAGACAGTAGATCTAGCTGGTCTGTCATAATATAATAGAGACAGTAGATCTAGCTGGTCTGTCATAATATAATAGAGACAGTAGATCTAGCTGGTCTGTCATAATATAATAGAGACAGTAGATCTAGCTGGTCTGTCATAATATAATAGAGACAGTAGATCTAGCTGGTCTGTCATAATATAATAGAGACAGTAGATCTAGCTGGTCTGTCATAATATAATAGAGACAGTAGATCTAGCTGGTCTGTCATATTATAATAGAGACAGTAGATCTAGCTGGTCTGTCATATTATAATAGAGACAGTAGATCTAGCTGGTCTGTCATAATATAATAGAGACAGTAGATCTAGCTGGTCTGTCATATTATAATAGAGACAGTAGATCTAGCTGGTCTGTCATAATATAATAGAGACAGTAGATCTAGCTGGTCTGTCATATATAATAGAGACAGTAGAGACAGTAGATCTAGCTGGTCTGTCATAATATAATAGAGACAGTAGATCTAGCTGGTCTGTCATAATATAATAGAGACAGTAGATCTAGCTGGTCTGTCATAATATAATAGAGACAGTAGATCTAGCTGGTCTGTCATAATATAATAGAGACAGTAGATCTAGCTGGTCTGTCATAATATAATAGAGACAGTAGATCTAGCTGGTCTGTCATATAATATAATAGAGACAGTAGATCTAGCTGGTCTGTCATAATATAATAGAGACAGTAGATCTAGCTGGTCTGTCATATTATAATAGAGACTAGATCTAGCTGGTCTGTCATAATATAATAGAGACAGTAGATCTAGCTGGTCTGTCATAATATAATAGAGACAGTAGATCTAGCTGGTCTGTCATAATATAATAGAGACAGTAGATCTAGCTGGTCTGTCATATATAATAGAGACAGTAGATCTAGCTGGTCTGTCATATTATAATAGAGACAGTAGATCTAGCTGGTCTGTCATAATATAATAGAGACAGTAGATCTAGCTGGTCTGTCATAATATAATAGAGACAGTAGATCTAGCTGGTCTGTCATAATATAATAGAGACAGTAGATCTAGCTGGTCTGTCATAATATAATAGAGACAGTAGATCTAGCTGGTCTGTCATAATATAATAGAGACAGTAGATCTAGCTGGTCTGTCATAATATAATAGAGACAGTAGATCTAGCTGGTCTGTCATAATATAATAGAGACAGTAGATCTAGCTGGTCTGTCATAATATAATAGAGACAGTAGATCTAGCTGGTCTGTCATAATATAATAGAGACAGTAGATCTAGCTGGTCTGTCATAATATAATAGAGACAGTAGATCTAGCTGGTCTGTCATAATATAAGCTGGTCTGTAGAGACAGTAGATCTAGCTGGTCTGTCATAATATAATAGAGACAGTAGATCTAGCTGGTCTGTCATAATATAATAGAGACAGTAGATCTAGCTGGTCTGTCATAATATAATAGAGACAGTAGATCTAGCTGGTCTGTCATAATATAATAGAGACAGTAGATCTAGCTGGTCTGTCATAATATAATAGAGACAGTAGATCTAGCTGGTCTGTCATAATATAATAGAGACAGTAGATCTAGCTGGTCTGTCATAATATAATAGAGACAGTAGATCTAGCTGGTCTGTCATAATATAATAGAGACAGTAGATCTAGCTGGTCTGTCATAATATAATAGAGACAGTAGATCTAGCTGGTCTGTCATAATATAATAGAGACAGTAGATCTAGCTGGTCTGTCATAATATAATAGAGACAGTAGATCTAGCTGGTCTGTCATAATATAATAGAGACAGTAGATCTAGCTGGTCTGTCATAATATAATAGAGACAGTAGATCTAGCTGGTCTGTCATAATATAATAGAGACAGTAGATCTAGCTGGTCTGTCATATTATAATAGAGACAGTAGATCTAGCTGGTCTGTCATTTTATAATAGAGACAGTAGATCTAGCTGGTCTGTCATATTATAATAGAGACAGTAGATCTAGCTGGTCTGTCATATTATAATAGAGACAGTAGATCTAGCTGGTCTGTCATAATATAATAGAGACAGTAGATCTAGCTGGTCTGTCATATTATAATAGAGACAGTAGATCTAGCTGGTCTGTCATATTATAATAGAGACAGTAGATCTAGCTGGTCTGTCATAATATTATAGAGACATAGAGACAGTAGATCTAGCTGGTCTGTCATAATATAATAGAGAGAGTAGATCTAGCTGGTCTTTCATAATATGATAGAGAAAGTAGATGTAGCTGGTCTGTCATAATATAATAGAGACAGTAGATCTAGCTGGTCTGTCATTATATAGAGGCAGTAGATCTAGCTTGTCTGTCATATTATAATAGAGACAGTAGATCTAGCTGGTCTGTCATATTATAATAGAGAGAGTAGATCTAGCTGGTCTGTCATAATATAATAGAGACAGTAGATCTAGCTGGTCTGTCATATTATAATAGAGACAGTAGATCTAGCTGGTCTGTCATAATATAATAGAGACAGTAGATCTAGCTGGTCTGTCATAATATAATAGAGACAGTAGATCTAGCTGGTCTGTCATAATATAATAGAGACAGTAGATCTAGCTGGTCTGTCATAATATAATAGAGACAGTAGATCTAGCTGGTCTGTCATATAATAGACAGATCTAGCTGGTCTGTAGAGACAGTAGATCTAGCTGGTCTGTCATATTATAATAGAGACAGTAGATCTAGCTGGTCTGTCATAATATAATAGAGACAGTAGATCTAGCTGGTCTGTCATATTATAATAGAGACAGTAGATCTAGCTGGTCTGTCATATAGAGACAGTAGATATAATAGAGACAGTAGATCTAGCTGGTCTGTCATAATATAATAGAGACAGTAGATCTAGCTGGTCTGTCATAATATAATAGAGACAGTAGATCTAGCTGGTCTGTCATAATATAATAGAGACAGTAGATCTAGCTGGTCTGTCATAATATAATAGAGACAGTAGATCTAGCTGGTCTGTCATATTATAATAGAGACAGTAGATCTAGCTGGTCTGTCATAATATAATAGAGACAGTAGATCTAGCTGGTCTGTCATAATATAATAGAGACAGTAGATCTAGCTGGTCTGTCATAATATAATAGAGACAGTAGATCTAGCTGGTCTGTCATAATATAATGGAGACAGTAGATCTAGCTGGTCTGTCATAATATAATAGAGACAGTAGATCTAGCTGGTCTGTCATATTATAATAGAGACAGTAGATCTAGCTGGTCTGTCATAATATAATAGAGACAGTAGATCTAGCTGGTCTGTCATATTATAATTGAGACAGTAGATCTAGCTTGTCTGTCATTATATAATAGAGACATAGAGACAGTAGATCTAGCTGGTCTGTCATAATATAATAGAGACAGTAGATCTAGCTGGTCTGTCATATTATAATAGAGACAGTAGATCTAGCTGGTCTGTCATAATATAATAGAGACAGTAGATATAGCTGGTCTGTTATAATATAATAGAGACAGTAGATCTACCTGATCTGTCATAATCTAATAGCGACAGTAGATCTAGCTGGTCTCTCACAATATATTAGAGACAGTAGATCTAGCTGGTCTGTCATAATATAATGGAGACAGTAGATCTAGCTGGTCTGTCATAATATAATAGACACAGTAGATCTAGCTGGTCTGTCATAATATAATCGAGACAGTAGATCTAGCTGGTCTGTCATATTATAATAGAGACAGTAGATCTAGCTGGTCTGTCATAATATAATAGAGACAGTAGATCTAGCTGGTCTGTCATATTATAATAGAGACAGTAGATCTAGCTGGTCTGTCATAATATAATAGAGACAGTAGATCTAGCTGGTCTGTCATAATACAATAGAGACAGTAGATCTAGCTGGTCTGTCATAATATAATAGAGACAGTAGATCTAGCTGGTCTGTCATAATATAATAGAGACAGTAGATCTAGCTGGTCTGTCATATATAATAGAGACAGTAGATCTAGCTGGTCTGTCATAATATAATAGAGACAGTAGATCTAGCTGGTCTCTAGCTGGATCTGTCATAATATAATAGAGACAGTAGATCTAGCTGGTCTGTCATAATATAATAGAGACAGTAGATCTAGCTGGTCTGTCATAATATAATAGAGACAGTAGATCTAGCTGGTCTGTCATAATATAATAGAGACAGTAGATCTAGCTGGTCTGTCATATTATAATAGAGACAGTAGATCTAGCTGGTCTGTCATTTATAATAGAGACAGTAGATCTAGCTGGTCTGTCATAATATAATAGAGACAGTAGATCTAGCTGGTCTGTCATTTTATAATAGAGACAGTAGATCTAGCTGGTCTGTCATAATATAATAGAGACAGTAGATCTAGCTGGTCTGTCATATTAAAATAGAGACAGTAGATCTAGCTGGTCTGTCATATTATAATAGAGACAGTAGATCTAGCTGGTCTGTCATAATATAATAGAGATCTAGCTGGTCTGTCAGAGACAGTAGATCTAGCTGGTCTGTCATAATATAATAGAGACAGTAGATCTAGCTGGTCTGTCATATTATAATCGAGACAGTAGATCTAGCTGGTCTGTCATAATATAATAGAGACAGTAGATCTAGCTGGTCTGTCAAATTATAATAGAGACAGTAGATCTAGCAGGTCTGTCATGTTATAATAGGGACAGTAGATCTAGCTGGTCTGTCATAATATAATAGAGACAGTAGAACTAGCTGGTCTGTCATAATATAATAGAGACAGTAGATCTAGCTGGTCTGTCATATTTTTATAGAGACAGTAGATCTACCTGGTCTGTCATAATATCATAGGAACAGTAGATCTAGCTGGTCTGTCATAATATAATAGAGACAGTAGATCTAGCTGGTCTGTCATATTATAATAGAGAAAGTAGATCTAGCTGGTCTGTCATAATATAATAGAGAAAGTACATCTAGCTGGTCTGTCATAATATAATAGAGACAGAAGATCTAGCTGGTCTGTCATAATATAATAGAGACAGTAGATCTAGCTGGTCTCTCATATTATAATCGAGACAGTAGATCTAGCTGGTCTGTCATATTATAATAGAGACAGTAGATCTAGCTGGTCTGTCATAATATAACAGTAGATCAGCTGGTCTGTCAGAGACAGTAGATCTAGCTGGTCTGTCATAATATAATAGAGACAGTAGATCTAGCTGGTCTGTCATATTATAATAGAGACAGTAGATCTAGCTGGTCTGTCATTTTATAATATAATAGAGATCTAGCTGGTCTGTCATAATATAATAGAGACAGTAGATCTAGCTGGTCTGTCATAATATAATAGAGACAGTAGATCTAGCTGGTCTGTCATTTATAATAGAGACAGTAGATCTAGCTGGTCTGTCATAATATAATAGAGACAGTAGATCTAGCTGGTCTGTCATATTATAATAGAGACAGTAGATCTAGCTGGTCTGTCATAATATAATAGAGACAGTAGATCTAGCTGGTCTGTCATATTATAATAGAGACAGTAGATCTAGCTGGTCTGTCATATTATAATAGAGACAGTAGATCTAGCTGGTCTGTCATTTTATAATAGAGACAGTAGATCTAGCTGGTCTGTCTGTCATAGTATCTAGCTGGTCTGTCATAATATAATAGAGACAGTAGATCTAGCTGGTCTGTCATATTATAATAGAGACAGTAGATCTAGCTTGGTCTGTAATTATATAATAGAGACACAGAGACAGTAGATCTAGCTGGTCTGTCATAATATAATAGAGACAGTAGATCTAGCTGGTCTGTCATATTATAATAGAGACAGTAGATCTAGCTGGTCTGTCATAATATAATAGAGACAGTAGATCTAGCTGGTCTGTCATAATATAATAGAGACAGTAGATCTAGCTGGTCTGTCATAATATAATAGAGACAGTAGATCTAGCTGGTCTGTCATATTATTATAGAGACAGTAGATCTAGCTGGTCTGTCATAATATAATAGAGACAGTAGATCTAGCTGGTCTGTCATAATATCATAGAGAACAGTAGATCTAGCTGGTCTGTCATAATATAATAGAGACAGTAGATCTAGCTGGTCTGTCATATTATAATAGAGACAGTAGATCTAGCTGGTCTGTCATTTTATAATAGAGACAGTAGATCTAGCTGGTCTGTCATAATATAATAGAGACAGTAGATCTAGCTGGTCTGTCATATATATAGAATAGAGAGCTGGTCTGTAGATCTAGCTGGTCTGTCATATTATAATAGAGACAGTAGATCTAGCTGGTCTGTCATAATATAATAGAGACAGTAGATCTAGCTGGTCTGTCATAATATAATAGAGACAGTAGATCAGCTAGATCTAGCTGGTCTGTCATATTATAATAGAGACAGTAGATCTAGCTGGTCTGTCATAATATAATAGAGACAGTAGATCTAGCTGGTCTGTCATAATATAATAGAGACAGTAGATCTAGCTGGTCTGTCATAATATAATAGAGACAGTAGATCTAGCTGGTCTGTCATATTATAATAGAGACAGTAGATCTAGCTGGTCTGTCATAATATAATAGAGACAGTAGATCTAGCTGGTCTGTCATATATAATAGAGACAGTAGATCTAGCTGGTCTGTCATAATATAATAGAGACAGTAGATCTAGCTGGTCTGTCATATTATAATAGAGACAGTAGATCTAGCTGGTCTGTCATAATATAATAGAGACAGTAGATCTAGCTGGTCTGTCATATTATAATAGAGACAGTAGATCTAGCTGGTCTGTCATATTATAATAGAGACAGTAGATCTAGCTGGTCTGTCATAGTACACTAGAGACAGTAGATCTAGCTGGTCTGTCATATTAAAATAGAGACAGTAGATCTAGCTGGTCTGTCATATTATAATAGAGACAGTAGATCTAGCTGGTCTGTCATAATATAATAGAGACACAGAGACAGTAGATCTAGCTGGTCTTTCATAATATAATAGAGACAGTAGATCTAGCTGGTCTGTCATATTATAATCGAGACAGTAGATCTAGCTGGTCTTGTCATAATATAATAGAGACAGTAGATCTAGCTGGTCTGTCATAATATATTAGAGACAGTAGACCTAGCTGGTCTGTCATAATATAATAGAGACAGTATATCAAGCTGGTCTGTCATATTATTATAGAGACATTAGATCTAGCTGGTCTGTCATAATATAATAGAGACAGTATATCTAGCTGGTCTGTCATAATATCATAGGAATATAATAGAGACAGTAGATCTAGCTGGTCTGTCATAATATAATAGAGACAGTAGATCTAGCTGGTCTGTCAAAATATAATACAGACAGTAGATCTAGCTGGTCTGTCATAATATAATACAGACAGTCGATCTAGCTGGTCTGTCATATTATAATAGAGACAGTAGATCTAGCTGGTAGGTCATAATATAATAGAGACAGTAGATCTAGCTGGTCTGTCATATTATAATAGAGACAGTATATCTAGCTGGTCAGTCATAATATAATAGAGACAGTAGATCTAGCTGGTCTGTCATAATATAATAGAGACAGTAGATCTAGCTGGTCTGTCATATTATAATAGAGACAGTAGATCTAGCTGGTCTGTCATAATATAATAGAGACACTAGCTGGTCATGTCATAATATATATAGAGACAGTAGATCTAGCTGGTCTGTCATAATATAATAGAGACAGTAGATCTAGCTGGTCTGTCATAATATAATAGAGACAGTAGATCTAGCTGGTCTGTCATAATATAATAGAGACAGTAGATCTAGCTGGTCTGTCATATTATAATAGAGACAGTAGATCTAGCTGGTCTGTCATAATATAATAGAGACAGTAGATCTAGCTGGTCTGTCATAATATAATAGAGACAGTAGATCTAGCTGGTCTGTCATAATATAATAGAGACAGTAGATCTAGCTGGTCTGTCATAATATAATAGAGACAGTAGATCTAGCTGGTCTGTCATATTATAATAGAGACAGTAGATCTAGCTGGTCTGTCATATTATAATAGAGACAGTAGATCTAGCTGGTCTGTCATAATATAATAGCAGACAGTAGATCTAGCTGGTCTGTCATAATATAATAGAGACAGTAGATCTAGCTGGTCTGTCATATTATAATAGAGACAGTAGATCTAGCTGGTCTGTCATATTATAATCGAGACAGTAGATCTAGCTGGTCTGTCATAATATAATAGAGACAGTAGATCTAGCTGGTCTGTCATATTATAATAGAGACAGTAGATCTAGCTGGTCTGTCATAATATAATAGAGACAGTAGATCTAGCTGGTCTGTCATA